>NC_069500.1:1450428257-1450603269 GCF_027579735.1 Bombina bombina | reverse complement strand
TTTGAACTGGCTCCACTCTGTACCTTAGGCCTCTCCATCCCCCCTCCCCCTGCCCCTACCTCTCACCTCACTACCAGCAACCTGCAAGGCGTCTCCCCCTTCGCCTTCATCAGGCTCAATCCGAATTGATTCGGTCCAGGAGCCGTGTAGGCCGAGGAAATCCTCCTCCAGGCCGTCATTGAGGTCCGCCGCAGCGGACGGGCCAGGACGCGGGCCAGGCCGTTGCGCCGCCGCAGCACCATCTGGAAAACAAAAACTCACATGTGAGCCCCCCACACCAACATCCTTAACCCTCCCACGATTACCTGGGGGCTTAGGAGAGGAACACATATCAGAAGAAACATTTGACAAACCACCAAAACGACAAACAGACTTTCCACTCACACCAGGGGAAGGGGAGACAAACTCCTCATCAGACGTTTCAAGTGCCAGCCCCACAGCCCCAGAATCCAATTCAAAATCCTCAAGCTCCTCTTCAGAGCCGTACTCACAATCTACTAATAACCCTTGATGTCTCCCATCCCCCACCTGACCCAACCCATCCTGAGGCAGTTCACTAGGCCCAGCCGACACATCCAGAGGCAACATAACAGGGCCCCCCCCCGCCCCCCCCACAGAAACAACATTTGGCGCCAAGCTATTATCCCCTTCACTATCACTATCAGGAACAACCCCCCCAAACGAAAACGGCACCCCGCTAGGCCCAGGAACCACCACATCCCTCCCAGCTCCCAAGCCACTGCTCCCAGGCCCATCCCGGCCGTACACCGGCTGAATATCACCTGTTGCCCCCTGTGAGGCCGTCGTAGCCGTCACCTGCCGCTCCGGTTCCGCGCCGCTCCTCACCGCCGATGACGTCATCGCCTGGGGCCTAGAAGATGATGATGCCCCCTCTGCCGCGGCCGCGGCCGCTGTCTTCCTGCTCGAGCCGGATCCAATCTTCTTCCCCGCCGGCCTACAGCTCACCTCCGGACTCAGCCTAGCTGGAGGCCTTGAAGGCCTCGACGACCTCTTCCTCAGCGGGACGCCACCGGTCTCCGGACCGGCAACTGAAACCCCCAGAAGCGACCGGACCTGCGACTCCAACCAGGTAGGTCCTTTTTCAGCTGCCGCCTCACGAAGCCTGCACAACAGTTCCTCCACAGAAGCCATAGCATGCAGGGCGGGAGAACCAACAGAGGATGTTCTCTCTTACTATGTAAAAAACAGTCTGCTGGTTTTCCCGCTCTGCATGTCCCTTTTAAAACCTCCCCTCATTCCTCCTCTAATCCCTCCTACCTCAATTAGGGGCCTCTTCCTCCACAGGTCATGGCTCCTTCCGACCATGCCTTGCAATCTCCAGGAGCCCCTGCATGTACTGTGTATAGCCACACACATCATAACTTCATATATTATACAGTGCCCCCCTCCCTGCTTGTATATAAACTGCATGTACTGTGTATAGTCACACACATCATAACTTCATATATTATACAGTGCCCCCCTCCCTGCTTGTATATAAACTGCATGTACTGTGTATAGTCACACACATCATAACTTCATATATTATACAGTGACCCTCTCCCTGCTTGTGTATAAACTGCATGTACTGTGTATAGTCACACACATCATAACTTCATATATTATACAGTGACCCCCTCCCTGCTTGTGTATAAACTGCATGTACTGTGTATAGTCACACACATCATAACTTCATATATTATACAGTGCCCCCCTCCCTGCTTGTGTATAAACTGCATGTACTGTGTATAGTCACACACATCATAACTTCATATATTATACAGTGACCCCCTCCCTGCTTGTGTATAAACTGCATGTACTGTGTATAGTCACACACATCATAACTTCATATATTATACAGTGCCCCCCTCCCTGCTTGTGTATAAACTGCATGTACTGTGTATAGTCACACACATCATAACTTCATATATTATACAGTGACCCCCTCCCTGCTTGTGTATAAACTGCATGTACTGTGTATAGTCACACACATCATAACTTCATATATTATACAGTGACCCCTCTCACTGCTTGTGTATAAACTGCATGTACTGTGTATAGTCACACACATCATAACTTCATATATTATACAGTGACCCCCTCCCTGCTTGTGTATAAACTGCATGTACTGTGTATAGTCACACACATCATAACTTCATATATTATACAGTGACCCCCTCCCTGCTTGTGTATAAACTGCATGTACTGTGTATAGTCACACACATCATAACTTCATATATTATACAGTGACCCCCTCTCACTGCTTGTGTATAAACTGCATGTACTGTGTATAGTCACACACATCATAACTTCATATATTATACAGTGCCCCTCCCTGCTTGTGTATAAACTGCATGTACTGTGTATAGTCACACACATCATAACTTCATATTTATACAGTGACCCCCTCCCTGCTTGTGTATAAACTGCATGTACTGTGTATAGTCACACACATCATAACTTCATATATTATACAGTGACCCCTCCCTGCTTGTGTATAAACTGCATGTACTGTGTATAGTCACACACATCATAACTTCATATATTATACAGTGCCCCTCTCCCTGCTTGTGTATAAACTGCATGTACTGTGTATAGTCACACACATCATAACTTCATATATTATACAGTGACCCCCCTCCCTGCTTGTGTATAAACTGCAATGTACTGTGGTATAGTCACACACATCATAACTTCATATATTATACAGTTGACCCCCCTCCTGCTTGTGTATAAACTGCATGTACTGTGTATAGTCCACACACATCATAACTTCATATATTATACAGTGACCCTCTCACTGCTTGGTTATTAAACTGCATGTACAGGTGTATAGTCCACACACAAGCATGTACTGTGTATAGTCACACACATCATAACTTCATATATTATACAGTGACCCCTCTCCCTGCTTGTGTATAAACTGCATGTACTGTGTATAGTCACACACATCATAACTTCATATATTATACAGTGACCCCCTCACTGCTTGTGTATAAACTGCATGTACTGTGTATAGTCACACACATCATAACTTCATATATTATACAGTGACCCCCTCCCTGCTTGTGTATAAACTGCATGTACTGTGTATAGTCACACACATCATAAGTTCATATATTATACAGTGACCCCCTCTCACTGCTTGTGTATAAACTGCATGTACTGTGTATAGTCACACACATCATAACTTCATATATTATACAGTGACTCCCTCCCTGTTTGTGTATAAACTGCATGTACTGTGTATAGCCACACACATCATAACATCATATTATTATACAGTGCCCCCTCCCTGCTTGTGTATAAACTGCATGTACTGTGTATAGTCACACACATCATAACTCCATATATTATACAGTGACCCCCTCTCACTGCTTGTGTATAAACTGCATGTACTGTGTATAGTCACACACATCATAACATCATATATTATACAGTGCCCTCTCCCTGCTTGTGTATAAACTGCATGTACTGTGTATAGTCACACACATCATAACATCATATATTATACAGTGCCCTCTCCCTGCTTGTGTATAAACTGCATGTACTGTGTATAGTCACACACATCATAACTTCATATGTTATACAGTGCCCCTCTCACTGCTTGTGTATAAACTGCATGTACTGTGTATAGTCACACACATCATAACTTCATATATTATACAGTGACCCCCTCACTGCTTGTGTATAAACTGCATGTACTGTGTATAGTCACACACATCATAACTTCATATTATTATACAGTGACCCCTCCCTGCCTGTGTATAAGCTGTGTGTACTGTGTATAGTCACACACATCATAACTTCATATTATTATACAGTGACCCCCTCTCACTGCTTGTGTATAAACTGCATGTACTGTGTATAGTCACGCACATCATAACTTCATATATTATACAGTGCCCCCCTCCCTGCTTGTGTATAAACTGCATGTACTGTGTATAGTCACGCACATCATAACTTCATATATTATACAGTGAACCCCTCCCTGCTTGTGTATAAACTGCATGTACTGTGTATAGTCACACACATCATAACTTCATATATTATACAGTAACCCTCTCACTGCTTGTGTATAAACTGCATGTACTGTGTATAGCTAAATACATCATAGCTTCATATATTATACAGTGACCCCCTCCCTGCTTGTGTATAAACTGCATGTACTGTGTATAGCCACACACATCATAACTTCATATATTATACAGTGCCCCCCTCACTGCTTGTGTATAAACTGCATGTACTGTGTATAGTCACACACATCATAACTTCATATATTATACAGTGACCCTCTCCCTGCTTGTGTATAAACTGCATGTACTGTGTATAGTCACACACATCATAACTTCATATATTATACAGTGCCCCCCTCCCTGCTTGTGTATAAACTGCATGTACTGTGTATAGTCACACACATCATAACTTCATATATTATACAGTGACCCCCTCACTGCTTGTGTATAAACTGCATGTACTGTGTATAGCCACACACATCATAACTTCATATATTATACAGTGCCCCCCTCACTGCTTGTGTATAAACTGCATGTACTGTGTATAGTCACACGCATCATAACTTCATATATTATACAGTGCCCCCCTCCCTGCTTGTGTATAAACTGCATGTACTGTGTATAGTCACACACATCATAACTTCATATATTATACAGTGCCTCTCACTGCTTGTGTATAAACTGCATGTACTGTGTATAGTCACACACATCATAACTTCATATATTATACAGTGCCCTTCTCACTGCTTGTGTATAAACTGCATGTACTGTGTATAGTCACACCCATCATAACTTCATATATTATACAGTGCCCCCCTCACTGCTTGTGTATAAACTGCATGTACTGTGTATAGTCACACACATCATAAGTTCATATTATTATACAGTGACCCCCTCTCACTGCTTGTGTATAAACTGCATGTACTGTGTATAGCCACACACATCATAACTTCATATATTATACAGTGCCCTCTCCCTGCTTGTGTATAAACTGCATGTACTGTGTATAGTCACACACATCATAACTTCATATATTATACAGTGCCCCCTCACTGCTTGTGTATAAACTGCATGTACTTTGTATAGTCACACACATCATAACTTCATATATTATACAGTGACCCCCTCCCTGCTTGTGTATAAACTGCATGTACTGTGTATAGTCACACTCATCATAACTTCATATATTATACAGTGACCCCCTCCCTGCTTGTGTATAAACTGCATGTACTGTGTATAGTCACACACATCATAACTTCATATATTATACAGTGACCTCCTCCCTGCTTGTGTATAAACTGCATGTACTGTGTATAGTCACACACATCATAACTTCATATATTATACAGTGACCCCCTCCCTGCTTGTGTATAAACTGCATGTACTGTGTATAGTCACACATATCATAACTTCATATATTATACACTGCCCCCCTCACTGCTTGTGTATAAACTGCATGTACTGTGTATAGCCACACACATCATAACTTCATATATTATACAGTGCCCCCCTCACTGCTTGTGTATAAACTGCATGTACTGTGTATAGTCACACACATCATAACTTCATATTATTATACAGTGACCCCTCCCTGCCTGTGTATAAGCTGTGTGTACTGTGTATAGTCACACACATCATAACTTCATATTATTATACAGTGACCCCCTCTCACTGCTTGTGTATAAACTGCATGTACTGTGTATAGTCACACACATCATAACTTCATATTATTATACAGTGACCCCTCCCTGCCTGTGCATAAGCTGTGTGTACTGTGTATAGTCACACACATAACTGCATATATTTTAAGGTGACCCACTCTCTGCTGGGGATAAGTTCCCTGCCTGTGTATAAGCTGTGTGTACTGTGTATAGTCATCCACATAACTGCATATGTTATATATTGACCCACTCTCTGCTGGGGATAAGTTTCCTGCCTTTGTATAAGCTGTGTGTACTGTGTATAGTCACCCACATAACTGCATATGTTATATACTGACCGAGTCACTGCTGGGGGTAAGGTCCCTGCCTGTGTATAAGTTACATGTACTGTGTATAGTCACACACATAATTACATACAGGTATGTTATATAGTGACCCACTCGCTATATGTCTTTTAGATGCATATACTGTTTATAGTAACATATAGAACTTACGGCCAGATTACGTGTTTTGCGTTATAAGCGGCTCAGTTCTAACTTGCAAGTTATTTCCACCGCTCACCTTTAATAACGCTGCTATTACAGGTTTGCAAAAACCCGGCGTTAGCAGGCAATATGGCAGCGTTAAGCTACATACCACACACAAATACCAGCGCTGCTTTGAGCTAGTTTTACATGCTCGTGCACGATTTCCCCATAGACATCAACGGGGAGAGCCGGCTAAAAAAAAGCCTAACACCTGCAATAAAGCGTAAAGCTCCGTAACGCAGCCCCATTGATTCCTATGGGGAAAGAAAATTTATGTTTACACCTAACACCCTAACATAAACCCTGAGTCTAAACACCCCTAATCTGCTGCCCCCAACATTGCCGACACCTACATTACACTTATTAACCCCTAATCTGCTGCCCCCGATATCGCCGCCACCTACCTACACTTTTTAGCGCCAAATCTGACGCCCCCAACGTTGCCGCCGCCTACATAAATTTATTAACCCATAATCTGCCGCCCCCAACGTCACCACCGCCACTATACTAAAGTTATTAGCCCCGAAACCTCTGGCCTCTGACATCACTAACACTAAATAAATATATTAACCCCTTAAGGACCAGCGACGTACCCTGTATGTCGCTGGCCTTTTTTTGGGACTTGATTGTTTTATAGCGTGGTCTTGCCACCAGCGTTGAGACTGCTCTATTCCACAAAGCCTGCTGGAGGGAGGGCATTAATAGCGTGTTCTTGCTAGTCTTGTGCTATTATGTCCTGAAAAAACCCTTAACGACCAGTGACATACAGGGTACATTGTGGTCATTAAGGGGTTAACCCCTAAACCTAAGTCTAACCCTAACACCCCTAACTAATATAATTAAAATAAATCTAAATAAAAATTACTATCATTAACTAAATAATTCCTATTTAAAACTAAATACTTACCTATAAAATAAACCCTAAGCTTGCTACTACTAATAGTTACATTGTAGATAGATTAGGTTTTACTTTTATTTCACAGGTAAGTTTGTTTTTATTTTAACTAGGTAGACTATTTACTAACTACCTAGCTAAAATAAATACAAATTTACCTGTAAAATAAAACCTAAGCTACCTTACACTAAAACCTAACATTACACTAAAATTAAATAAATTACATTAATTAAATACAATTAATTAAATTACAAAAAAAAATAATCACTAATTTACACAAAATAAAAAAAGAAATTATCAAATATTTAAACTAATTACACCTAATCTAATAGCCCTATCAAAATAAAAAAGCCCCCCCAAAATAAAAAAAAACCCTAGCCTAAACTAAACTGCCAATAGCCCTTAAAAGGGCCTTTTGCGGGGCATTGCCCCAAAGAAATCAGCTCGTTTACCTATAAAAAAAAATACAAAAAAAACCCCAACACCCACACAACCAACCCCCCAAATAAAATCCTATCTAAATAAACCTAAGCTCCCCAAAACCTAACACTAACCCCCGAAGATCCACTTACAGTTTTTGAAGACCGGACATCCATCCTTATCAAGCTGGGAGAAGTCATCATCCAAGCGGTCAAAAGTCCTCAACGAAGCCGGAAGAAGTCTTCATTCAAGCGGCAAGAAGTCGTCCTCCAGGCATGCAGAAGTCTTCATCCGGGCGGCATCTTCTATCTTCATCCTTCTGACGCAGAGCGGCTTCATCTTCAAGACATCCGGCGCGGAGCATTGTCTTCTTTCGATTCCTCTTGAAGAATGAAGGTTCCATTAAATGATATCATCCAAGATGGCGTCCCTTAAATTATGATTAGCTGATAGAATTCTATCAGCCAATCAGAATTAAAGGGTAGAAAATCCTATTGGCTGATGCATTCAGCCAATAGGATTGAGCTTCAATCCTATTGGCTGATCCAATCAGCCAATAGGATTAAGCTTGCATTCTATTGGCTGATTGGAACAGCCAATAGAATTCGAGCTCAATCCAATTGGCTAATCCAATCAGCCAATAGGATTTTTTACCCTTTAATTCTGATTGGCTGATAGAATTCTATCAACCAATTGGAATTTAAGGGACGCCATCTTGGATGACGTAATTTAAAGGAACCTTCATTCTTCAAGAGGAATCGAAAGAAGAGGATGCTCCACGCCGGATGTCTTGAAGATGGAGCCACTCCGCGTCGGAAGGCTGAAGATAGAAGATGCCGTCTGGATGAAGACTTCTGCCTGCCTGGAGGATGACTTCTTGCCAATTGGATGAAGACTTCTCCCGGCTTCGTTGAGGACTTCTTGCCTCTTGGATGAAGACTTCTGCCCGCCTGGAGGATGACTTTTTGTCACTTGGATGAAGACTTCTCCCAGCTTCGGACTTCTCCCGGTTTTATTAAGAACTTCTTGACGCTTGGATGAAGACTTCTTCCGGCTTTGTTGAGGATGGATGTCCGGTCTTCAAAAACTCTAAGTGGATCTTCGGGGGTTAGTGTTAGGTTTTTTAAGGGTTTATTGGGTGGGTTTTATTTTTAGATTAGGGACTTTGGGCAATGTAAAAGAGCTAAATGCCCTTTTAAGGGCAATGCCCATCCAAATTCCCTTTTCAGGGCAATGGGGAGCTTAGGTTTTTTTAGGTAGTTTTTTTTGGGGGGGGTTGGTTGTGTGGGTGGTGGGTTTTACTGTTGGGGGGTTGTTTTTATTTTTATATTATAGGTAAAAGAGCTGATTTCCTTGGAGCAATGCCCTGCAAAAGGCCCTTTTAAGGGCCATTGGCAGTTTATTGTAGGCTAGGGTTTTTTATTTTGGGGGGGCTTTTTTATTGATAGGGCTATTAGATTAGGTGTAATTAGTTTAAATATTTGATAATTTATTTTTTATTTTGTGTAATTTAGTGTTTATTATTTTCTGTAATTTAGATACATGTATTTTGTTAATTTAATTTATTTAATTTTATTGTAATGTTAGGTTTTAGTGTAAGACAGGTTAGGTTTTATTTTACAGGTAACTTTGTATTTATTTTAACTAGGTAGCTAGTAAAAAGTTAATAACTATTTACTAACTAGTCTACCTAGTTAAAATAAATACAAACTTATCTGTAAAATAAAAACAAAACCTAAGATAGCTACAATGTAACTATTATATTGTAGCTAGCTTAGGGTATATTTTACAGGTAAGTATTTAGTCTTAAATAGGAATTATTTAGCTATTAATAGTAAGTTTTATTTAGATTTATTTTAATTATATTAAAGTTAGGGGTGTTAGGGTTAGGGTTAGGTTTAGGGGTTAATATATTTATTTAGTGTTAGTGATGTGGGAGGCCAGAGGTTTAGGGGTTAATAACTTTAGTATAGTGGCGGCGACACTGGGGGCAGCAGATTAGGGGTTAATAATATTTAACTAGTGTTTGCGACGCAGGAGTTCGGCGGTTTAGGGGTTAAAATGTTTATTATAGTGGTGGCGATGCCCGGAATTGGCAGATTAGGGGTTAATAAGTTTATTTTAGTGTTTGCGATGCAGGAGGGCCTCAGCTTAGAGGTTAATAGGTAGTTTATGGGTGTAAGTGTACTTTTTAGCACTTTAGTTATGAGTTTTATGGTACAGCTTTGTAACGTAAAACCCATAACTACTGACTTTTAGTTTACGGTACGGATCTTGTAGTTGTAGGCTGTACCACTCACTTTTTGGCCGGACAGGCAAACTCGTAATACTGGCGCTGTGGAAGTCCCATTGAAAAAGGACTTTTTAAAAAGTGCAGTAGTTACATTGTGGCCAAAAAATTGTGCGGTACAGCTATACCTACAAGACTCGTAATAGCAGCGTTAGTGAAAAAGCAGCGTTATGAGGCTTTTTCACTCATAACGCAAAACTCGTAATCTAGCTGAGTATTTGTTAGATATAGTTACCTGATCGCCTGCTGGTGTAGAGCATTAGGGTACTGTCTATAACTCCATAAATTGTACTGTGATTACATACAAGACACAATGAGCTAGATCAGAAGTGGAGCTCTAAATTGTTATTTTTTAATAAAATAACTGCACTTGGCAGTATTTTGGGGTTAAAGTTGGCTGAAGTGGGGTGTTAGAAAAAAAATTACACTGAAAAGTGCCTTTACATTGTGGTCTATAGAAACTGTCACCTAGATTACGAGTTTTACGTTAGAGGCTGTGCAGTGCTAACGAGCAGTTTATGCTCACCGTTCACTTACAGACAGCGCTGGTATTATGGGTTTTTACAAACCTGGCGTTAACCGCAAAAAAGTGAGCGAAGAGCAAAATTTAGCTCCACATCTCACCTCAATACCAGCGCTGCTTACGTTAGCGGTGAGCTGGTAAAACGTGCTCGTGCACGATTTCCCAATAGGAATCAATGGGGGAGAGCCGGCTGAAAAAAACATAACACCTGCAAAAAAGCAGTGTAAAACTCCTAATGCAGCCCCATTGAGAATCCTATGGGGAAATAAAAGTTATGTCTACACCTAACACCGAGTCTAAATACCCCTAATATTACACTTAGTAACCCCTAATCTGCCGCCCCCGACATCGCCGACACCTGAATTATATTATTAACCCCTAATCTGCCGCTCCGGACACCGCCGCCACCTACATTATAGTTATGAACCCCTTATCTGCTGCCCCCAACATCGCAGATCCCTACATTATATTAACCCCTAATCTGCCGCCCACAACGTCGCCACCACTATAATAAAGTTATTAACCCCTAAACCTAAGTCTAACCCTAACCCCCCCTAACGTAAATATAATTACAATAAATCTAAATAAAATTACTACAATTAACTAAATAATTACTACTTAAAACTTAATACTTACCTATAAAATAAACCCTAAGCTAGCTACAATATAACTAATACTACTAGCTTAGGGTTTATTTTTATTTTACAGGCAACTTTGTATTTATTTTAACTAGGTGCAAAAGTTATTAATTAGTTATTAACTATTTAATAACTACCTAGCTAAAATAAAGACAAATTTACCTGTAAAATAAAACCTAACCTAAGTTACAATTACACATAACACTACACTATAATTAAATAAATTAACTAAATTAAATACAATTAATTACAATTAAATAAAATTATCTAAAGTACGGAAAAAAACACACTAAATTACAGAAAATAATGAAATAATTACAAGATTTATTTCGGGGCGGAGCCGGCCACTTCTAAGATGGCAGCATAACTCCATAGCTCCGTAAGCCAACATGTCCAAATCAATAAGATAAAACATATAGCCGCAAACCTAACATTTACTGGGACGGTATGCGACAAATAGAGCACACAGAGCTTGGTCCGGTAGCAACCATACACACTGCAAGCTAAGGGGAAAATAGAAAAGGAGTTGTGGCCGAGTGGGACGCCATTGTGAGGCAGGAGAGTGACACGCAACATAACCTGGTAACGAGCAATAACTGAGTGTGTCGGTGCATAGTACCTTGATATACTCAGCCTGACTTTGGTGTCTGAGTACCTACCGGGTGAGTCTGGGGAGTGGAAGAGCTCCAGCGTGATCCAACGGTGCCTGGCTGTCTGACTGGATAGTTAGTGGCGCAGCAACACTGTCGCGGTCATCCATAGAGACAGCATATACAGTGTAAATAGACACCACACAGAGCACCGGTAATAAGGAGAAGTTAAGGGGGAAGACACCTCGCTTTAGAAGAAAGCTGCAATATATTGTGAGAAAGTAAAGACAAGCTTTCACGTTTAACCTAGATCTGGGCTTGAAACGCTTATTTTTAAGCCACAAGTCTCAAGAGCTTAACCCTAAAAAACCCTAAAAATAACGCTGGGGTTACAGGGTGTAGCAAAACACTTTGCAGATCAGAAGAAATAAGCCAGGCTGAATTATATATACCGGTACAGGCCCAAAATGGCGGCTAAGAAACCATTCAAATCTTTCAAATCTGCTAAATCACCTTATATGAAAGACACTACGGTTGTCATGGTTATCGCCTGTACCTTTAAGTTACCTGCCTATATAAGGCTCCTCCTCCTTCCTACCATACCTTGCCTAGGATTGTTTGTAGGTAGGATTTCTGGATCTTCCCTACTCTCCACTTAAGCCTGGATTACAATAAGTATTAAGGATTACTTTTTGCTGTTTTGTGCTTTTATTGGTACTACGTTACTAACCTGTGTTTTGGCATCTTTACTCCTATCTGCTGCTTATTTACCTTTTGCCTTGTTTGTAAAGTATTACAGTTTTACCCTCAGAACTAAAAGAGCCGATTTAGCTCACCTCTAACTCCTCATCCACTTCCGGTGCAAACCTCCAGCGGCCTCTACTGAAGCTACCACAGTCCTGCTGTGTCACCATCTCACAAGCGTCCTTTGCGCCTCCTGCGCTGCAGCCTGTCAGCTGCAAGCTTCCCTGCAGAGGTACACCTCTCCCTCTTCACAGAGGTGATTAGGAAAATCAGACTGCGCTATTCATCTGCAGGTACCAAGCATAAAGACCAAGGTAAAACTTGTCATATCTCCTACCTGAACTGTTGTAATGTTATTCAAGCTACTTACCTGTGTTTACTGTAATCTCTCAAATAGAAGGTAATTGTTGATAAAACAACCGTTTTACACCTGCTATATGTTTGTGCACAACTTACCAACTGTATCATATCTGCATACTAACTTCTGTGAATCAACTATTTCATTCTAAGAAGGTGACTAATTCTGCTCTCATAACTATATTATACAGTGAATATTGCTTCACTACCAACCTGCTTTTTCCCTTTTGGGCCCTCAGTCAATGAACTGAATAGGGGTTATCTTATTTCTAACCCTGTTACTTGTGAGACTGAGTGGAACTAGACACTAATTCCCTACATACTGGTCCTGCATTACATAATCCTAAGCCATAGAAAGTGGGAATTATAATGGAATTAGCAGACCTCACTAACAAAGTGAGTGCACTCACTCAGAATATGGATATTCTCATTCAAGGAATTAGAGAGATCCAATCAGAGAATCAATACTTAAGAACCGTGATTAGGGATCATGTGGACAAAAGGCCTTCCACCTCAGACTCACAACCTGAACCCCAGGTTTGTCCCCCAGAAAGATTCTTAGGGGAAAGAAGCCAGTTCAGGGAGTTCAAAAATTCCTGCCTGCTTTTTTTCTCCCTGAAACCAAAAACCTATCCCACAGAACGCATTAAAGTGCTAACTGTAATATCATATCTCAAAGGAGAACCCAAGACCTGGGCAACTAACTTCTTTGAGACCAGTCATTTTTTGACAAAATGTCATTTCTTTATGAAGATAAAAACAAACAGAGTTCTGCTGAAACTGCCCTCCGGGCACTCAAGCAAAACAAACGCCTAGCCGAAGATTATGTTTCAGATTTTAAGAGATGGGCACCAGACACACTCTGGAACGAAGCAGCTTTATTTTTTCAGTTCCGCCAGGGACTCTCTGACCCCATAAAAGATGAGCTCGCTAGGGGATCCCTACCAAGCACCTTAGAAGAGCTCATGAAACAAGCTGTCACTATAGACCGTCGCTTAGGTGAAAGAAGACACGAAAGAGGATTTTCAGATTATACCTGGAGGAAACCAACCACACCAACATCATCAGGACCTACCCAACGCAGTACTGATGAGCCGATGGAGGTCGCCTTCACGAAAGGACCTCTTTCCCCTGAGGAAAAGAACAGAAGAAGAACTAATAATCTTTGTCTGTATTGTGCCTCCAAGAACCATACAGTCAAGGAATGCCCCAGTCTGTCTAAACAGAAGGGTAAGCTACATACCAAGTGCCTTACTTCTGTTCATCACTCATCTCATAATTCTCATTGTAACATCTCTGTTTCCTTACAGTGGCATACTCGAAAAGTCTCGACACGAGCCATTATTGACACAGGAACTTTTGGCAATTTAATTGATAAGGCTTTCACTGAAATGTTCCATATACCTTTAATAAAAAGATGTGATTCACTGGCTATCAGAGTTATAGATGGTTCATTTATTTCCTCTGGCCCTATCACCCATCGCACTATACCTTTACTAATGACCACCAGTTCTGGTCATAAGGAATACGTGTCATTTGATGTTATAGCCTCTCCCTTGTTTCCATTAGTTCTTGGGTTACATTGGTTGCAAACACATGAACCGCATATAGTCTGGAAGTCTTCACAAATAAATTTTGTTTCTGACCACTGTCTAAAGACATGTAACCATTCCACACATATTCTACAAAACCACTGTTGCAGAACACCCAGTACCTGACTGTTATTCTGAGTTTTCAGATGTTTTTAACAAAGTTGAGGCAGAAAAATTACCACCTCACAGACCATACGACTGCCCGATTGAGTTACTCCCAGGGGTTGACATACCTTATGGGCATATCTATCCTCTCTCTGAACCAGAGTTGGTACATTTAAAACAGTATTTAGATGACAACCTACGGAAAGGGTTTATAAGACCTTCAACCTCTCCTGCTGGAGCAGGTATGTTTTTTGTACGAAACAAAGAAGACACATTAAGACCTATAATCGACTATAGGGAATTAAATCGCCGTACAAAGAAAAACAGGTATCCATTACCTCTTATACCTGAGATAATAGAACGACTTCAGGGGGCTGTAATCTTCACCAAACTTGACCTTAGAGGCGCATATAATCTAATCAGAATAAAGTCTGGGCACGAATGGCTGACCGCTTTCCGTACTAGGTATGGGTTGTACGAGTATACGGTTATGCCGTTCGGGTTATGCAACGCCCCAGCGACATTTCAATGTTTTTTTAATGACCTTTTCAGAGACATCCTGGATGTGTGTTTAATAGTATATTTAGATGATATACTTATTTATTCAAAGACTACAGAACAACACATAGAACATGTCAAAATTGTTCTGCAAAGACTCAGGGAAAATTCTCTCTACGCCAAATCTGAGAAGTGTATTTTTAATACCGATACTATATCCTTTTTAGGTTATATCATATCCCCTAAAGGTATACAGATGGAAAACAAAAAGATTGAGGCTATAACATCATGGGCTATTCCTCAGAACATCAAAGATGTACAATGTTTTATTGGATTTTCCAACTTCTATAGAAAAGTTATAAAAGATTTTTCTCGTTTGGCTAAACCACTAACCTCATTGACAAGCAAACAGACTCCCTTTGTATGGAGTATTGAAGCCGACCTAGCTTTTAAAAACCTAAAGAAGGCTTTCACATCAGCTCCCATACTTAAATTCCCAGATCCCTCTTTACAATACATCTTAGAGGTGGAGGCCTCCGACTACGCTTTGGGATCCATTCTATCACAGCGTAAGTCACCTAAATCCCCTCTTCATCCAGTAGGGTTTTTCTCCAGAATCATGACCTCATCTGAATTAAACTATCCCATAGGAGAAAAAGAACTTTTATCTATTAAAAGTTCTTTTGAGTTCTGGAGACATCTCCTAGAGGGTACATCTTTACCTATACTGATCTACACAGATCATAAAAACCTAGAATATTTGAAAACAAATAAGACTCTATCAGCCCGACAGATCAGATGGAGTTTGTTCTTCTCCAGATTTGACTATATCATCACATACCGCCCTGGAAGTAAAAATGGAAAGGCGGATTCTTTGTCCAGGAAGGATCTAAAACCTATCTCATCTCCATCAGTGTCATCTATAATTCTTCAAGATAGATTTATTGGTCTATCACTAGATTCTACCTCTCAAATGAGACTTTCACAAGAACAAGATCTCTCCATGCCTAACCTGTCCTTAGTTAAGGCTAGTAACGGAGTATACTGCCATAAGGGAAAAACGTATGTACCCCCAGAGTTACGTAAAGAGCTGCTCTATTCTACTCATGATTCTATGATCTCAGGACATCCTGGCATACATAAAACTACAGAACTTCTAAAAAGGGATTTCTGGTGGCCTAATATGAACACTGACATCATGCAATATGTAAAGGAATGTCCTATCTGCGCTATTACCAAGAATTCCAGATCACATCCATATGGGTTATTAATGTCTTTACCCATACCAGACAGACCGTGGAAGGACATTGCAATGGATTTTATCGTAGACCTTCCTCCTTCGAACAACAACAACTGCATCCTGGTGGTAGTAGATTTATTTACAAAAATGGCACATTTCCTTCCCTGTCATTCACTACCAACAGCATCTGAAACAGCACAACTTTTCTTAACTCACATCGTTAGGTACCATGGCCTTCCTGACCCCATCACATCGGATAGGGGTTCTCAATTCACCTCTAAATTTTGGACACATTTATGTCAAATTCTAAAGATACAACCTAGGCTCAGCACCGCATACCATCCACAAACAAACGGTCAAACAGAGAGAACAAATCAAACTCTTGAACAGTATTTAAGATGCTATTGTTCACAACTCCAAGATAATTGGACATCTCTCTTGCCCACAGCCGAATTTGCTTTCAACAACACCATCAATTCATCTCTGAAAATGTCACCTTTTTATGCTAACTATGGCTTTCATCCTAGATTCCACCTTCACCCCAGAGACGAAACACCTACACCATTGGTAAATGATATGATGAATTGCTAAACATTTCAACATTATCCAAGAGAACCTCAAAGATGCACAATCTCATCACAAGACTTATTACAATTTAAGACGTCGGAATCCACCCCTCTATAAAATTGGGGATTACGTCTGGCTCTCCACCAGAAACTTACATCTTAAAGTTCCAACCAGAAAACTTGGTTCTCTTTTCATTGGACCATTTCCTATTTCAAGAATTGTCAATCCCAACGCTGTCACTCTGGACCTGCCGAAGGATCTCTCCATACATCCAACTTTCCATGTTTCTCTGTTGAAACCTTGTCTCTCCGATGTCACTTCCATTACTCCTGTGCTTCCTTCTACTTCCCCTTCACTTGAGCCGGAATATGAGATTCAATCCATATTGGATTCCAGGTATTTCCGCAACACCCTTCAGTACCTCATTCATTGGAAGGGATTCTCTCATGACGAAGATTCTTGGGAGCCATCTTCCAATCTTTCGGCTCCCAGACTGGTGTCTTTGTTTCACAGGCGACACCCTGACCGCCCTAAGCCTTGAGCCTCGGAGTGGCTCTTTTGGGGGGGGCTCCTGTCATGGTTATCGCCTGTACCTTTAAGATACCTGCCTATATAAGGCTCCTCCTTCCTACCATACCTTGCTTAGGATTGTTTGTAGGTAGGATTTCTGGATCTTCCCTACTCTCCACTTAAGCCTGGATTACAATAAGTATTAAGGATTACTTTTTGCTGTTTTGTGCTTTTATTGGTACTACGTTACTAACCTGTGTTTTGGCATCTTTACTCCTATCTGCTGCTTATTTACCTTTTGCCTTATTTGTAAAGTATTACAGTTTTACCCTCAGAACTAAAAGAGCCGATTTAGCTCACCTCTAACTCCGCATCCACTTCCGGTGCAAACCTCCAGCGGCCTCTACTGAAGCTACCACAGTCCTGCTGTGTCACCATCTCACAAGCATCCTTCGCGCCTCCTGCGCTGCAGCCTGTCAGCTGCAAGCTTCCCTGCAGAGGTACACCTCTCCCTCTTCACAGCGGTGAT
Source organism: Bombina bombina (assembly GCF_027579735.1). NCBI lineage: Eukaryota > Metazoa > Chordata > Amphibia > Anura > Bombinatoridae > Bombina > Bombina bombina. Next base: position 1,450,585,567 of record NC_069500.1, on the reverse strand, counting down.
TAGGAAAATCAGACTGCGCTATTCATCTGCAGGTACCAAGCATAAAGACCAAGGTAAAACTTGTCATATCTCCTACCTGAACTGTTGTAATGTTATTCAAGCTACTTACCTGTGTTTACTGTAATCTCTCAAATAGAAGGTAATTGTTGATAAAACAACCGTTTTACACCTGCTATATGTTTGTGCACAACTTACCAACTGTATCATATCTGCATACTAACTTCTGTGAATCAACTATTTCATTCTAAGAAGGTGACTAATTCTGCTCTCATAACTATATTATACAGTGAATATTGCTTCACTACCAACCTGCTTTTTCCCTTTTGGGCCCTCAGTCAATGAACTGAATAGGGGTTATCTTATTTCTAACCCCGTTACTTGTGAGACTGAGTGGAACTAGACACTAATTCCCTACATACTGGTCCTGCATTACAACGGTTGAATCCTTTTTCAACTCTGGGAGTCAAAACTCACACAACATAGAACAAGAGCTGATGGGATCAAGATCGCCAATTTCACAATCACCTATTAGACTCAGAAAAGAAGCAGGCGCACTTACACAGATTCCCACATCCCTACTATCTTCACTGGCCTCAAAGCAAGACATTGCAGACATATTGAGGACATGCATGAGAGAAGAGATGGCGGATCTAAAGCAGGAAATGCACACCATAGGATTCCGTGTAGAAACTATGGAGGAATATGCAGATAATATACAAGAGGAAGTGAACCAAATACAAGAAGCCTCAACAATGCAGGCAGATCTGATAGAAACCCTCCATGACAAGATAGAAGATCTTGAAAATAGAGGCCGCAGGAAAAACCTGCGCATAAGAGGAATACCGGAATCAGTCAGGCCAAAGGATTTGCCAACTTATTTACCAGCATTATTTGCTCATCTCAAAGGAGAACCGTCTTCCATGGAGATAATCTGGGACAGAGCCCATAGGGCTTTAAGGCCCAGACCACCAGATGAGGCGCTGCATAGGGACATTATAATAACATTTAAACAATTTAGGGAAAAAGAGGAACTCTTGAATTTGTCCCGCAGAAACCAGCCGGTCAAGTTTAGGGGTAATGTCCTCCAATTTTATACTGACCTATCTCAACTGACACTTCAGAGATGGAGAGAACTTGCCCCACTGACGACCCTCCTAAGAAGCAAAAAACTATTATACAGGTGGGGATTTCCTTTTCATTTATATGTTCTTCATGGAAACAGGAAGCTCTCCTGCACCAAGATATCGGAGATCCCGGAATTCTGCTCGGCCCTTGATATTGAATCTCCACCTGGTGTGGTTACAGAAGACCCACGACCCCTACCGCAACGGAAAAAATGGCAAAATGACACCAGCAAAGGGCAGAATGAGTCACCTACTGTTGGGAAAATTCCCTCCAAAAAAACTCTATCACCACAAGCAAAGAAAGTGGCCCAGTTTCCACGGCACACTGGAACAGATAAAGGATGAAAGAACTGGACCTTGCTTCGAGAGGGGTAAAAAGTATTATTCAAGTTTCAAATAAATGTTATAAGACTCTAAGTTCATGCAAGCTCTCAAAAGACTGTGTATTGGTTTAAGGGCAGGCTTATAAAAATGACCCAAATATCACTATGTCTATAGTTATCAGCCCAAGGTTATGTTATAAGTTTTGAAAAATATTAGGCGATGCTATATGTTCTAAAAGATATAACCTAAAAGTTGGTTTACACCCCAAGGTTTAATAACAGTTGACTATAAGATCTAAAACTGCATGTGAGTGCAATACTATATGCACTTTAAAATAGCTTCTAGCAATATTTGCTAGTTCTTGTTTAAAATAGGAAAAAGTTATTGTTACTTTTATTTTTGTCTTATTGTTTGTTGTAATCTTCGGTTGTATATTGTCACAGTAGTACAACACTATAGTTCTGGCATAAAGTGCTCCTCGTGAGGTACATAACTATTTTATCTTATTAAAAATCACATATTTGGAAGACCAAAATGGGTAAAATCATTAATATAATATCTCAAAACGCAAAAGGATTAAATTCCCCGCAAAAAAGGTCAATGGCTTTGATAGATTTGTATAAGAGGTAGGGAGATATAATATTCCTTCAAGAAACCCATTTCAGAAAAGGGAATGTGCCTAGATACTTTGGGGCATATGTCACAAAGACCGCTGCTCCATAACCTGTTCACCTGCTCTGAGTGGACACACATCGCCGGAAATCAACCCGCAGTGTCGGATCAGGTCCGTCCGCCAGACCATGATAACTAGAGGCCTGTGGAACAAGATATACCCAACACTTCCATAGTTCAGCAAACTCTAAAAAAGTGGGGTTAGCATTTTAATCCATAGAGATATCCCATTCCAGCTTATACAGTCCACCTCAGACGTAGAGGGCAGATTTCTAGGGGTGTTTGGGCAACTTTATGGAAGCCCGGTAACTTTGATTAATATTTATGTGCCCAATATTTAAGCAACTTCCATTTTTTTTTAAAAAAACCTTTAACATGATCTTAGATTTTTCAAAAGGAGTGATCTTCTTGGGAGGAGATCTAAATATTATATTAGACCCCTGTATGAATAGTTCTAATGCCACATATAGACCTTTAAAACATGTGACTAAATATTTGGTAAAATTAATGAGAGATTACAATTTATTCCTATAGTCGCATAGACTATATTATGACCAATCAGAGTGGTCTGACAACCATACAGTCCTCAAAGATTTCACACACCACTTGGTCAGACCACTCTGCAGTGATAACATGATTTCACTGGCCTAATGCACCTATATGCCTTGATGACTCAATATTAAACAACACCATATTAGCAGAAAAATATGATAAATCCCTGAATGAATACTTTACAATCAATGCACAAGTTGATAGTGACCCATTTATGGTATGAGAAGCACATAAATGTTTCATGAGAGGTGAGTTTATTAAGTTCAAATCACACATGAAGAAAAACACTAGGCAACACTGAAAACCTCTCAAACACCCTATCCCAAATAGAGTATGCACACAAGATCCACAAAATGATAAAATATACTTAGAGTTACAAAAAGCTAGAGAATCCCTCTGAGAACTCCTAACTAAAGAATATAATCTAATGGCGATAAAACTCAAACAACGCTTCTATTTTGAAAGCAATAGGAGCGGGAAACTATTAGCGAGAGCACTAAAACTTAAAAAATTTAAAACATATATACTGTACATGAGCTCACCACACCTACTAAAGGTAAAATAAAGACCACACCAGATATAATATCCCAATTTGAAACATATTATTCAAAGCTCTATAATATAGAGAACACAGATACCCGTGCAGCTACAATATCAGATATAACATCATATTTCACGGATTGTCAATTTCCCCATTTATCTACAGAACAAACCAAAGAACTAGACAAGCCAATAACATCTGGGGAAATAACCGCAGCCATCACTAATTTAAACTCAGGAAAGTGTCCTGGCCCAGACGGTTACTCAGTGCAATACTATAAAAAATGCTCCTCTACCCTTACACCATACCTTCTGACGATCTTTAATAGAATTACTAATGAAATTACATTCCCATCTAGTATGCTGGAGGCACATATCTCAGTACTTCCAAAACCTGGGAAACCTGCGGATTTACCCTCAAATTTTAGGCCCATATCCTTACTGAATGTGGATGTGAAAATCTATGCAAAAATTCTAGCAACAAGAATTAATAAATATCTGCCTGAATTGATTCACCTTAACCAAGCTGGTTTTGTGCCACGTAGGGAAGCACGGGACAATATGGTGAAGGCCTTAGATCTTATGGAATATGCCCAGACAAATCAAATTCCCATAATATTCTTAGGAATTGATGCTGAAAAGGCCTTTGATAGGTTCAGCTGGTCTTTCTTGCGTCAAACCCTTTCTAAATTTGGCTTTGGACCCCAAATGATAGCTAAAATTTTTGCACTGTATACATGTCCCTCAGCTAGGGTTAAACTAAATGACTCCTTATCACACCCCGTCCCCATTATAAATGGGACTAGAAAGGGCTGCCCCCTTTCTGCATTATTATTTGTTCTGGCTATGGAGGTGCTGCCTTCCAAAATACGTCACAATACTGATATTAAAGGTATTAAGATTCACAATACACCCTATAAATTATCGCTCTATGCGGATGATATCCTATTGACACTAACACAGCCCCTTGCATCCCTAAAGGCATTACAGACAGAACTCGATTTAGATAGCTTCCACTCTTACTTTAAGATCAACACAACCAAATCAGAAGTCATGGGTGTGGCGATGCCTGAAGAACAATTACAACAAATTAGCAACCAATATAAATTCTCCATACAAAAAACCTCTTTGACATACCTAGGAATACAGATAGCAAAGACACAAGACAAACTTTTTACATTAAATTACATGAAACTATTGAAAGAGCTACAAACAAAAATAAATGGATGGAGACACAAATATCTCTCCTGGCTGGGCCGTATCCATGCTTTTAAAATGTCGTTGCTACCACGAATATTATATATATTCCAGACGGTACCCATTCCGCTTTCAAAAGCCTACTTAAATAAACTCCAAGATAATATAAATTCTTTTATATGGCAAAACAAAATGCCAAGGGTCTCAAAGAAGATCATGTATAGAGATAGACACAATGGTGGTTTAAGTGTACCTAATGTATTATACTATAAACAAGCATCTTTATTAAATAGAATTATAGATTGGTGCAAACATACCAATGACAAGGAATGGGTAAAGTTAGAGCATGTGCTGTCAGATACAAAAAGCTTAGGTAGCCATTGTTGGCTAAATAGAAAGCAAAGGAAACTCAGCACATCACCCCCAAGTTTAGTATCAGAAACACTAGAAGTATGGGACCTCATCTTAAAAAACAAAAAGGATATCTCTTCTGTTCCTTCTCCCTTAACTCCTTTACTAGCAAACACTGACTCTCCAGTGGGATACAACTCGATTAGGGTGGAGGGCATGGAAATATACTGTGGGGTACCTATATACTCAGTCCTAGATAATGGAAATTTGTTAAAAAGGATGGAAAAAGCAAACAAACATATATAACTGTCAAATCTGGTATGAATATTTTCAACTTACTGTTAGGGTGCCAGGAGTCCGACTGAGACAAGAAGTGCAAAAATAATCACACCTCTATTAATAGCAAAAAATAATAAAAAGTCCACAAGTCAAATAACAAGCCAGGAGTCAAAACCAGAGCTGGTAGTCAGACGAGCCGAGTCAGGAGCCAAAGCGAATAGCCAAAGCGAATAGTCAGACGAGCCAGAATCAGGAACAAGGAAAACAGCAGAGTCAGGAACAAGCCAGGGATCAGGAACCAGGAAGGATGTCAGGCAGCCAGGTAATACACAGGAACTCTCACAAACAGGTCTGAGACAATGCAAAGGCAAAGCATACTGAACAGAAGCCCATTAAATAATAAGTGATGACATCACAATTCTGAGACTGCATCCTGTCTCATAAAAGGAAGTGCAGTAAATGAGCAGCATCCCCTACAATGCACCATAGTCAGGAAGAGAGGTGAGTAAAATGGCAACACATGGCAAACAAAACAGGGAAAAACCCTGACAGTACCCTCCCCTCAACGACCCCTCCCCCGCGGGAGGACAAAAGGCTTATTGGGGAAACGGGCATGGAAGGCACGGAGAAGGGCGGGAGCATGAACATCAGAGGAGGGAACCCAAGAACGCCCCTCTGGACCGTAGCCCCCTCCAGTGAACCAAATACTGTACACGGCCCCTGGACATACGAGAGTCAATAATGCTGCTGACCTCATACTCCTCATGGTTGTCAACAAAGATAGGACGGGGACGAGGCAACACAGTGGTAAACCGATTACAAACCAATGGTTTCAAGAGAGAGACATGAAAAACATTGGAGATGTGCATAGCAGGAGGAAGGTCAAGAGCGTAGGCCACAGGATTAACCCATCGGAGTATTCAAAAAGGACCAACATAACGGGGAGCCAATTTATTGGAAGGCACACAAAGGTTCAAGTTGCAGGAGAACAGCCAATCTCTCTCACCAACCTGGTAGGAAGGTGCGGGCAGACGCCTACGATAAGCCTGGAACTTTTGGCGCTGCATAGAACGATGAAGGCAATCCTGAATCTGCACCCACGTGGAACGGAGTTGCTGGAGATGCTCCTTCAAAGCCGGAATACCCTGAGACATCAATGAATCGGGCAACAAGGATGGTTGAAACCCATAATTCGCCATGAATGGGGATAACTTGGAGGAAGCATTAATAGCACTATTACGAGCAAACTCTGCCCAAGGTAACAGTTCAGACTTATTGTGGTGATATAGCAATGGAGGAACTGTTCCAGAGTTTGATTAGACCGTTCCGCAGCCCCATTGGATTGAGGATGATATGCCGAGGAGAAGGAAAGCTGAATCCCCATTTGAGCACAAAAGGAACGCCAAAATCTGGAGACAAACTGGCTACCCCAATCCGACACTATCTCCTTGGGTAACCCATGTAAACGGAAGACCTCCCGGGCAAAAATTGAAGCAAGCTCCTGAGCGGTAGGCAGCTCAATCAAGGGAATGCAATGTGACATTTTAGAAAAATGGTCAACCACCATAAGGATAACGGTATTGCCATTGGAAACAGGGAGCTCGACAATGAAGTCCATGGAAAGATGTGTCCAAGGATGCTCACCATTAGCAATAGGTTAAAGAAGACCCACAGGAAGACGTTGATGAGTCTTATTCTGTGCACAAACTGAGCAGGAGGCAACATACGCAGCAACATCAGAACAAAGACCAGACCTGGCCACCAGAATTGTCGAGTGACAGACCAAATCATTTGGTTCTTGCCTGCATGACCTGCCGCTTTAGATTAGTGGTAAGTGTGCAAAAGTTTAGTTCGAAGGTTCTCAGGAACAAAACACTTACAACTAAGTTTCTCAGGAGGTGCATTGGTTTGTGCAGCCATAATCTCCTCCCCCAAGGGAGAAGTCAAATTAGTACGTATGGTAGCCAAAATATAGTCAGTAGGTATAACAGAAGTAGGTACAGACTCCTCCTTGGATAGAGGCGAAAATTGTTGAGAGAGGGCATCAGCCCTAACATTCTTACTACCAGGCAGGTAGGAAACCACATAATTAAACCGAGACAAAAATAGCGCCCATCTGGCCTGTCGGGGCGACAAACGTTCGTTTTGCTTCAGATAGATAAGTTAAATTCTTGTGGTTAGTAAGAATGAGCACTGGCACGCTAGTGCCTCCATTCCTTGAGTGCCAAAATTCTGGCCAGTAATTCCCTGTCGCCAATTTCATAAATGCACTCCGCTGGAGACAATTTCTTAGAGAAGAAACCACACGGATGCAAGGAACCGTCAGGCGTAGGACGTTGAGACAAGAGGGCACCTACTCCAGTCTCAGACGCATCGACCTCAAGAACGAAAGGTAGGACAGGGTTAGGATGAGCCAAAACTGGAGCGGCAGCAAAGGCAGTCTTAAGACTATCAAAGGCCATAATGGCAGTAGGTGACCAATGGAGTGGATCATTCTCTTTACGGGTCATGTCTGTGATAGATTTGACCAAGGAAGAAAAGTTTTTAATAAACTTTCTATAGTAATCGGCGAACCCTAAAAAACATTGAATAGACCGAAGACCAACTGGGAGATAACATAACCTAGGAAGGTTACTTGAGTCTGATGGAACTCACATTTCTCGAGTTTACAAAACAGGCCGTTCTCACATAGTCTCTGAAGAACCCGTGTAACATCAGAACAATGAGCCTCAAGTGTGGGTGAGTGTATGAGGATGTCGTCTAAGTACACCACAACACACTGTTGCAACATATCTCGTAGGACATCATTAATAAATTCCTGAAAAACAGCAGGAGCATTACATAGGCCAAAGGGCATTACAAGATACTCATAATGCCCGCTCCTGGTGTTAAATGCTGTTTTCTATTCGTGGCCCTCCTTAATCCTAACGAGATTGTACGCTCCTCTCAAATCAAGTTTAGTAAAGACCGTAGCTCCCTTGAGGCGGTCAAAGAGTTCCGTAATGAGCAGAATAGGGTAAGCATTCTTAATGTAAAAGATTTTTTAAAAGTGGCGCTTTATTAGCTTTAAGTATTAAAAACCTATGGTCTCAAATAATATGATCAAGTTACTAGTTCCTTCAAATATTATATATGAACCTTCGAATAATATATGAGCCTTAAAATATATATATGACCCAAAATTAAAGGTGGTAATGTTAAATTGAACAAGTTGCTTATATCAGCTGAACCTCCAAAGATGATTCAACAACAAATTCAACAAAGATATTTTAAAGTTATTATTTAATAATATATTAAAAACATTAATAATACATAATTATAAATGCAATTAATCAAAATATCTTTTAATAAAACTTATAAAACAAATTAAATTAAAAATCTATATAAAAAATTGTGTATAAAAACATAGGTAAAACAATGAGAGAGAGCCCAGAAAAAAAGTCTGTGGAGATAAAAAATTGTTCTTTCCTAGAACTGGATCTTTTAATCCAATAAGTGAATATGAGAAACTTTATATTCTTGAGTGCAAATACAGGTAAATGTAACAATTGTTCAAATTGGATATCTTAATACGGTAGATGAGACCCTTTTTTTCTTTTTTCTTTCTTTGTTTACCATATAAAATAAAAGTATACATACCAAAACTGTTCAAATGGGGGGGCGTGTCCGGGCTCAGGCTGAAGATGGCCACAAATCTGGGAGCTCTGGCTAAGTAAATTACATTCCGCCATGTAATTCCTACAATTTGATGCCATCCAGCACAGAACTGTGAATTATCTGATAAAAAATAGTTTGCTGGCAATGGTGATAATTATTTTGTGTAATTCCAGGGTCTCTTAGACCGGATCGCGGCAGTTTAATTCTTGGCGGCCTCTACAGAGGGAATTTCTCAGCACCCCCCCTGGGAAACCGGGTACAAGGAGATATTTTCCCAATCTCCATTCTCCTTTATACCATCTATAAAATTGATCATGGAGGAGCTAATTGAAGCTGTACAGGGCTGGATGTCTGATTTGGACTGTATAATGCAGGCGAGATTTGACCGCCTTCAGTCCCGCATGGCCCTCACTCGCTCCAAGAGGGATCTACCTAGAAATGTGAAAGGAGTGAACACGGAGCCTTACAAGCTAGAAGGAGACATGTTAAATGCCAAATGCTTGGACACTGCTACAAATGTGCAGGTATGTGCACAGTCGGGAGCTTATGAGATCCCCCTGCCGGCCTCGGCTCCTAACCGGGGAGATGCGGCCGGCTCCCTGGGGCGAGACCGGGATGGGGCACGAGCTGGACGGATGATAGGAGCTACACTGTTTGCCAAGCCCCAACTACCAACATCGGGTCTTTTTTACCTGCCAGGTTCAGGGCTATTATTGCTGACTGAGGAGGGCTGTAGGATTATGGGACCTCTGCCCGTTGTCCCGATGTCATCTGCAGGAGCCGCCTTCTGGCGGATAACACGGAGCCCAAATGCATATGCGAGGAGTGCCTCCCGGACCGGTATCGGGTAACGATACTTAGTTTCTGTCAATCCGTTCCCACTCGCTCCTCAAATACTGAACTGTAGGTGTGTGCGGGTACGAACTTGTTCCAGCTGAAGTGTGGGTATTATGGCTCCGGAACTCTTTATTTGACTGACCCAAGCTTAAACTCTGGACATTTGGGGGCTCTGAGTCCGAACTGTTAGATGTGCCGATGGTACAAGCATATTAGTTGCTCAATTTAATTCAATCTAAGGTCTAGATAATTTGCTAATAATGTTATGTTCATCATTTTCCTAGAAATTGCCTCATAGTTTGTTCAGCTACACATATTTACTTTGAGGCAGGCCTGGCCACTTGTGAGCAGTTTGGGAAAATTCAGGGTTGGTTGGTGGGACGCCACTTAACTCGCTCTAGGTTCTGTGGGGCCCCTATGGCTACTACCCCCTCTATAGTGAGATACCACATAATTCACTCTCAGTGTGTGTGATTGCAGCTGCTCATCTGGCAATGTTCTTTATTTAAGCAGTCATTCTATGTACTGTTGTCCTATATCTTGGCACTGCAACAGGAATAGTATCTCACACTTCATTAATGTGTTGGATTATATGGAGCCCCTATAGCTGTTATCCTCTATATGTACCCCATAACTATTATAAACACATGTGACCTGACAAGTGGCCGCTGCTCTTTAACTGAGGTAGGTCCTAATTGCATTGTAACTGTGTATACTAATTTCTAGTACGTTTACTCATAAGTTTAATAGGGTCTTCTCTGTCCAGTACTGATACGTATGCTAAACCTTACTAATAAGCTGGGACCTAGAGGGCACCTACAAATGTAATCCTCTGCAGGTAGAAACAGGCTACATATATGTTCTTATGCATTTTAGGGAGGCTCCTCCTATCTGTTATATTGAGGAGTTGTATGTTTAGTTAAATATATTGAAGACAGCTTTAGGCCTATTCATTCCTGAGTAGCAATGTATTCATTACAAATAGGCTGCACAATTATAATTGTTTTGTATGTTGGCTGTTTACTAGACATTAGTACATTATTTTGTTTTACGGGGCCCGATCGTGGCCATATTAATAATTCCCCCCAATCTTCACCCCTCATCCCTATATGACACTAGTGGCCTGAGAGTGGCCACTGTCTTTTGAGTTGGGGTATTTCTTGTTTACACCTAGTTTATTAATTTCCTGGGAGGTACCTATTACATTATGTAAATGGAAAAAGAGGTGCATTATGCTGTCTGCACTGTCAATGTAGGTATTTTGCAGCTGAGTGATGTAGGGCATTACCTCTTATAGTTTTTCTGGGCTAGTCCAGATATGCCCAAGACTTTAAATATCTATATGGTATAATGAATGCAACATAGTCCATGGACCACATTTCTTGTTAATAGATGTGCCATTTCAAAGGTCCGGACGAGATTGCATTAGATTTAATCTGTAGTCCTACATAGATATAACAATCAGACTCATAAGTTTATATATCAATGTGTATGGTAATACTTAAGATCTTCTGTTTTGCCTTATTAGATTGACATACTGTACTGTGCATATTATCTGTTATCTGTGTCTGTTCACCTCAATAAAAATTATTTAAAAAAAAAAAAAAAAAAGACTGTTCAAATGAAATAGATACTCAATGTACATTTATGAATATGGATGATAAACTTTTTTATATAGGACCTTACATCACGTATCCAGAAGGTTTTAGTTCACACAAATATCTTTTAGTATTTAACACTATCTTAAATCTTTAGCACTAACCTAATCACTATCCTTTCATAAGGTAAATTAATTAATTCGAAATTTAATGCACAATAGTCACTGATAATATACCTGATTCCTAACAAAACTCTATTTATTTGTTTTTATAAATATAATACCCCTGAAAAATTAGCAGAATCTTTTGAAGTAAGTTTAAATATATACATAATTTGGTAGTTTAGCATTCTTTATAATATTAGAAAATACATATGGGTTTTAGACATGGAAAAGCTTTTCAGAAATTATATCAAAGTATCAACTGATTATAGCGAAATACAAACTTGCAACAAATAAAAAGTCACGCTATTTATGAGAGTTAACTTTTGATACAATCTCCAAATACACACAAAAAAATGTATCAGAATAAGTAATATAGATGAGAGAGCCCGAAAAGTCTAATATAACAAAATAGAGAAAGCCCAAAAAGACGTCACTAACAAATTAACCAATGAACTGAAAGGTGGCACTATTTAAATTCTACAACCAGATACACACAGCATCTTGAAAAAGCCCATAAACTGGGTGAAACGCGTAGAAAGCTGTGTATACATTACCAAAGAAAGACTTTCCTCTACACTGGGAGGTTTAAAAGCTATTCACTTTGAAGCTTTAAAGAATGTACACCGGAGCTGTTTGAAAGCAGTAGATTTCACCCCTGCGTACACTGAAGTACTAAGAGCAGGAGCCGTGGAGGAAAAACTACCGGTTGAATAGAGGTGACTTGCGCAAGTCCGAGGATAACCGTAATCGACTACCATCTGCAGTTTGAAGAGCCGTTACTCAGAGGCACCCCGGATCTTGGAGAAAAAACGCCGGAGGGTGAGATCACCTGCATAGCAGGTCACATACATTTCCACCCTAAGCATTTGAAATCTGCCATTATATATCTGTGCCAGTGAATTGTGCTCGAAAATTATACAGAGTGGAACAGAAGAAGTTAAATATAGCAGCTGGCCACCACTATTTATACTTTATCACCGCAATATTTAATTCTAAGAAAATTCTGTGCCAAAATAGACATTTCATCTATATCCTTAACTACAGGCACACATAAAGTGTCTATATATAAACATCCGACCCAAAGAAAGAAAAAAAGAAAAAAAAGGGTCTCATCTACCGTATTAAGATATCCAATTTGAACAATTGTTACGTTTACCCGTATTTGCACTCGAGAATATAAAGTTTCTCATATTCACTTATTGGATTAAAAGATCCAGTTCTAGGAAAGAACAATTTTTTATCTCCACAGACTTTTTTTCTGGGCTCTCTCTCATTGTTTTACCTATGTTTTTATACACAATTTTTTATATAGATTTTTAATTTAATTTGTTTTTTAAGTTGATCAACTTTAGAAGATATTTTGATTAATTGCATTTATAATTATGTATTATTAATGTTTTTTTTATATATTATTAAATAATAACTTTAAAATATCTTTGTTGAATTTGTTGTTGAATCATCTTTGGAGCCAGCTGATATAAGCAACTTGTTCAATTTAACATTAACACCTTTAATTTTGGGTCATATATATATTTGAAGGCTCATATATTATTCGAAGGTTCATATATAATATTTGAAGGAACTAGTAACTTGATCATATTATTTGAGACCATAGTTTTTTAATACTTAAAGCTAATAAAGCGCCACTTTTAAAAAATCTTTTACTATTTGCTGTACTATCTATAACCAGGAAGAGGTTATAATAAAGGAGGCCTAAGTATTTTAAGTCCAGTGCTATAAACTTATTTTTAAACCGATAAGCATTCTTAATGGTAAGACGATTAAGACCCCTATAATCGATGCATGGTCTTAACTCGCCACCCTTTTTCTTCACAAAGAAGAAGCCAGCCCCTGCAGGAGAGCAGGATTTGCAGATGATCCCCTGCGACAGAGCATCGGCAACATACTCCTCCATAGCACAATTCTCTGCAACAGACAGAGGGTACACCCGGCCCCGAGGAGGAATGGCTCCGGGTTGCAGGTCTATGGCACAATCGTAAGACCGGTGAGGAGGCAACGTACCTGCATGCACCTTGTCAAAAACGTCTAGGAACTCTCGGTACTCCTCTGGCAATTGAGATACCGAAGAAGTGCACAAGACTTTAACTAGTTTCCGAACACAAGTGGAAATACATTGAGGGGACCATGTCAAAATTTCAGACCTGCGCCAGTCGAGACTGGGATTGTGCTTTTGGAGCCAGGGATAACTCAGAACAGCCGGATAATGCAGAGAGTTTATCACCTGGAACTGGATGGTTTCAAACTGGAGAGCCCCAACAGCCATGGACAACGGAGCAGTTTCGTGAGTAACGTGTGTGGGCTGAAGGGGCCTGCCATCAATGGCCTCAATAGCAAGCGGAACGGACCGAGGCAAAACAGGAATGGAGTGCTTTGATACAAAAGCACTGTCCATGAAATAGCCCGCAGCACCGGAGTCAACAAGAGCCTGAGTGACTATGGAGGAGTCCACCCAGGAAAGGACAACCGTGACCAAAGGTTTCTCTTTAAGCGGTTCCGGGGACAAGGATAAACCACCCAAGGTCTGCCCCCGACAGGACCTTAGGTGTGAGCGTTTCCCGGCCGTGTAGGACGAGACTTCAAAAGGTGGCCCTGTAACCCACAATAGAGGCAGAGCCCCTCCCTCCTCCTAAAGGCCCTCTCCGCCACGGAGAGACGCGTGAATCCAAACTGCGTCGGCTCAGCACTACCTGGTGACTCGGGACCAGGAGGCATTGGAGGAGAAGAAGGCATGGGTGGGAACGAACACGTAGGAGACAACAGAACAGGAGGCTCCCACAAGCGCTCCTTGAAAGAGGGCCTCTCTCTGAGTCTGATGTCAATTAGGATCAAAAAAGACACCAATGCCTCGAGATCCTCTGATAAATCTCTGGCAGCAACTTCGTCTTTAATTGCATCAGAGAGCCCATGAAAGAAGGCGGCAACAACGGCTTCATTGTTCCAACCTACCTATGCGGCAAGCGTATGGAACTCAATAGCATACTGAGCAACAGATCTTGTACCTTGCTGAATGGACATGAGTCATTTAGCAGCAGAGGAGGAGCGAGCCGGAACATCAAATACCCTTCGAAAGGAGGCCACAAATTCAGGGTAATTTGAAATCACAGGTTTATTAGTCTCCCACAAGGGATTAGCCCAGGCAAGAGCTGTGTCAGAAAGTAACGAGATGAGAAATCCCACCTTAGCTCTGTCAGAGGGAAACGTCTGAGGTAACATCTCAAAGTAAATGCCCACCTGGTTCAAAAACCCTCTACACTGAATAGGATCCCCTCCATATCGCTGAGGTAGAGGTGCAGAACTGGACATGCTCCTGGTAGGACTAGGTGCAGCAGCGGAAACAGGAGCAGCCATAACTTGCGGGATACTTTGGTCCAAATGTGCAGTGCGAGTCAGCAAGGTTTGCAGGGATAGTGCAAATTGATCCAAGTGGTGATCTTGTACATCCATCCTGGAAATGATGGCAGGTAAAGGTGGATAATTAGCACCACCAGGATTCATGGCCTTTGCATTGTCTCAGACCTGTTTGTGAGAGCTCCTGTGTATTACCTGGCTGCCTGACGTCCTTCCTGGTTCCTGATCCCTGGCTTGTTCCTGACTCTGCAGTTTTCCTTGTTCCTGATTCCGGCTCGTCTGACTATTCGCTTTGGCTTCTGACTCGGCTTCTGACTACCAGCTCTGGTTTTGACTCCTGGCTCGTTATTTGACTTGTGGACTTTTTATTATTTTTTGCTGTTAATAAAGGTGTGATTATTTTTGCACTTCTCGTCTCAGTCGGATTCCTGGCACCCTGACATTACGCAAAGGCAAAGCATACTGAACAGAAGCCCTTTAAATAATAAATGATGACATCACAATTCTGAGACTGCATCCTGTCTCACATGGATGATGCACACCAGTCTGGCCATAAAAGGAAGTGCAGTAAATGAGCAGCATCCCCCACAATGCACCATAGTCACGAAGAGAGGTGAGTAAAATGGCTGCCAGCGGCACATGGCAAACAAAACAGGGAAAAATCCTGACACTTACACACTATAAATCACAATAAGAATAAATCAGATATTATCAGACCACTTACCCCTTTTGAATCCAAGTGCTACTCTGCAGACACCTCGAAAAAAGGGCTATCACAGTCATACAAACTGTTATTAGCAATGCACTCGCAACAATTACCATTTTATACCAAGGTATGGGATGGTGAGCTGCAGAAGACTTTGACACCAAACGAGTGGCAGTTAATATTCCATCAAATGGGGAAACCCCATCTTCTATGAATATCACAGAGACCAATATGAAATTACTTACCAGATGGTATCTGACCCCAAAAAGATTACCTAATATCTTTCCAAACACTAGCAAGTTATGTTGGAGAGGATGCGATCAGGAAGGAACGCTCTCACATATATGGTGGAATTGTCCTTTGTTAGGACAATATTGGAATGACATACGGATAGAAATAGATAAGTTGTTAGCAATCCATTTAGAAAAGGATCCATTTGTATTTTTATTTAAAAGAACTCCTAAAATAAAGTGTAAACTGAGATCAACACTGCTATATATTATGGTAAGTAGTGCTAAACAGCTAATTCAAAGGCTATGGAAAAGTTCCAGAATCCCTAAAGTTCAAGAGTGGAGGGAACAGGTATCAAGACTATTATCCCTAGAAAAATACCACTACCAGCAAACTAATCGTCTTGAAGAGTATTATGCTATAAAAATTTCTATGGGAAGAATATATGGAGGTGATCATGGTATAATCTAAACAAGAATAAGTGTGTATTGGAGTTCTAACGGGTAGTAAGGTTGATAATGATGTCTTGGGCAATGAATTAGATTTAAAGATGAGTTAAGGCCCCTAGAAAGATAGGAAACAGTTGTGCTGTGATAGATTTACAATATGATTATCAAATCTGAGGTCAGGAAGCAACAAATTGTTATCTTATTGTTGTATCTTTGCTATGTTTTTGTTTTAATTATTGTTTATTTAATTGATTTGTAAGATGAAAATCTAATAAAAATTTAATTAAAAAAATAAATAAAACATTATTACAAGATTTTTAAACTAATTACACCTACTCTAATCCCACCTAACAAACAATAAAAGCCCCCCAAATAAAAAAAGCCGTACCCTACACTAAATTACAAATAGCCCTTAAAAGGGCCTTTTGCGGGGCATTGCCCCAAAATAATCAGCTCTTTTACCTGTAAAAAAAAAAAGTACAAATACCCCCCCAACATTAAAACCCACCACCCACACAACCAACCCTACTCTAAAACCCACCCAATCCCCCTTTAAAAAAACCTAACACTAACCCCTTAAGACATCCTAATACATCCGACGCGGAGCATCCTCTTCATCCGGAGTTTTCTTACTAAATGACGGTACCTTAAAGTGACATCATCCAAGATGGCGTCCCTTCAATTCCGATTGGCTGATAGAATTCTATCAGCCAATCGGAATTAAGGTAGAAAAAATCCTATTGGCTGATGCAATCAGCCAATAGGATTGAGCTTGCATTCTTTTGGCTGATTGGAACAGCCAATAGAATGCCAGCTCAATCCTATTGGCTGATTGGATCAGCCAATAGAATTGAACTTCAATCCAATTGGCTGATTACATCAGCCAAAAGGATTTTTTCTACCTAAATTCTGATTGGCTGATAGAATTCTATCAACCAATCGGAATTGAAAGGACGCCATCTTGGATGACATCACTTAAAGGTACGGTCATTTAGTAAGAAGACTCCGGATGAAGAGGATGCTCCGCGTCAATTGTCTTGAAGATGGACCCGATCCGCGCTGGATGGATGAAGACTTCTGCCCGTCTGGAGGACCACTTCTGCCCGGTTGGATGAAGACTTCTGCCCGTCTGGAGGACCACTTCTGCCCAGTTGGGTGAAGACGTCTCACGGTAGGGTAATCTTCAAGGGGTTAGTGTTAGTTTTTTTTTAAAGTAAATAATAAAATAATTATTTTAGTGTTTGCGATGTGGGAGGGGGGGCTCGGTTTAGGGATTAATAGGTAGTTTATGGGTGTTAGAGTACTTTTTAGCACTACTTTTAGCACATACATATATGCTTCTATACACATATTAACATATACATATATATGCTTCTATACACATATTAACACATATATATATATGTGCTTCTATACACATATTAACACATACATATATATATGCTTCTATACACATATTAACACATATATATATGTGCTTCTATACACATATTAACACATACATATATATGCT
This sequence comes from Bombina bombina, assembly GCF_027579735.1. Lineage (NCBI taxonomy): Eukaryota > Metazoa > Chordata > Amphibia > Anura > Bombinatoridae > Bombina > Bombina bombina. The sequence goes on along the minus strand of NC_069500.1, from coordinate 1,450,568,004 downwards.
TCTATACACATATTAACATATACATATATATATGCTTCTATACACATATTAACACATACATATATATGCTTCTATACACATATTAACACATACATATATATGCTTCTATACACATATTAACACATACATATATATATGCTTATATACACATATTAACATATACATATATATGCTTCTATACACATATTAACATATACATATATATGCTTCTATACACATATTAACACATACATATATATGCTTCTATACACATATTAACACATATATATATATGCTTCTATACACATATTAACACATACATATATATGCTTCTATACACATATTAACATATACATATATATGCTTCTATACACATATTAACATATACATATATATGCTTCTATACACATTAACACATACATATATATGCTTCTATACACATATTAACACATACATATATATGCTTCTATACACATATTAACATATACATATATATGCTTCTATACACATATTAACACATACATATATATGCTTCTATACACATATTAACACATACATATATATGCTTCTATACACATATTAACACATACATATATATGCTTCTATACACATATTAACACATACATATATATGCTTCTATACATATATTAATACATACATATATATGCTTCTATACACATTAACACATACATATATATGCTTCTATACACATATTAACACATACATATATATATATGCTTCTATACACATATTAACATATACATATATATATGCTTCTATACACATATTAACACATACATATATATATGCTTCTATACACATATTAACACATACATATATATGCTTCTATACACATATTAACACATACATATATATGCTTCTATACACATATTAACACATACATATATATGCTTCTATACACATTAACACATACATATATATGCTTCTATATACATATTAACACATACATATATATGCTTCTATACACATATTAACACATACATATATATGCTTCTATACACATATTAACACATACATATATATGCTTCTATACACATATTAACACATACATATATATGCTTCTATACACATATTAACACATACATATATATGCTTCTATATACATATTAACACATACATATATATGCTTCTATACACATTAACACATACATATATATGCTTCTATACACATATTAACACATACATATATATGCTTCTATACACATTAACACATACATATATATGCTTCTATACACATTAACACATACATATATATGCTTCTATACACATATTAACACATACATATATATGCTTCTATACACATATTAACACATACATATATATGCTTCTATACACATATTAACACATACATATATATGCTTCTATATACATATTAACACATACATATATATGCTTCTATACACATATTAACACATACATATATATGCTTCTATACACATATTAACATATACATATATATGCTTCTATACACATTAACACATACATATATATGCTTCTATACACATATTAACACATACATATATATGCTTCTATATACATATTAACATACATATATATGCTTCTATACACATATTAACACATACATATATATGCTTCTATACACATTAACACATACATATATATGCTTCTATACACATATTAACACATGCATATATATGCTTCTATACACATATTAACACATACATATATATGCTTCTATACACATATTAACATATACATATATATGCTTCTATACACATTAACACATACATATATATGCTTCTATACACATATTAACACATACATATATATGCTTCTATACACATATTAACACATACATATATATGCTTCTATATACATATTAACATATACATATATATATGCTTCTATACACATATTAACATATACATATATATGCTTCTATATACATATTAACACATACATATATTTGCTTCTATACACATATTAACATATACATATATATATGCTTCTATACACATATTAACATATACATATATATGCTTCTATACACATATTAACACATACATATATATGCTTCTATACACATATTAACACATACATATATATGCTTCTATATACATATTAACATATACATATATATGCTTCTATACATATATTAACACATACATATATATGCTTCTATACACATATTAACACATACATATATATGCTTCTATACACATATTAACATATACATATATATATGCTTCTATACACATATTAAAACATACATATATATGCTTCTATACACATATTAACACATACATATATATATGCTTCTATACACATATTAACACATACATATATATGCTTCTATACACATATTAACACATACATATATATGCTTCTATACACATTAACACATACATATATATGCTTCTATACACATTAACACATACATATATATGCTTCTATACACATATTAACACATACATATATATGCTTCTATACACATTAACACATACATATATATATGCTTCTATACACATATTAACACATACATATATATGCTTCTATACACATATTAACATATACATATATATATGCTTCTATACACATATTAACACATACATATATATGCTTCTATACACATATTAACACATACATATATATGCTTCTATACACATATTAACACATACATATATATGCTTCTATACACATATTAACACATACATATATATGCTTCTATACACATATTAACACATACATATATATGCTTCTATACACATATTAACACATACATATATATGCTTCTATACACATATTAACATATACATATATATGCTTCTATACACATATTAACACATATATATATATGCTTCTATACACATATTAACACATACATATATATGCTTCTATACACATATTAACACATACATATATATGCTTCTATATACATATTAACACATACATATATATGCTTCTATACACATATTAACATATACATATATATATGCTTCTATACACATATTAACACATACATATATATATGCTTCTATACACATATTAACACATACATATATATGCTTCTATACACATATTAACACATACATATATATGCTTCTATACACATATTAACACATACATATATATGCTTCTATACACATATTAACATATACATATATATGCTTCTATACACATATTAACACATACATATATATGCTTCTATACACATATTAACACATACATATATATACTTCTATACACATATTAACACATACATATATATGCTTCTATACACATATTAACATATACATATATATGCTTCTATACACATATTAACACATACATATATATGCTTCTATACACATATTAACACATACATATATATGCTTCTATATACATAGTAACACATACATATATATGCTTCTATACACATATTAACACATACATATATATGCTTCTATACACATATTAACACATACATATATATGCTTCTATACATATATTAACACATACATATATATATATGCTTCTATACACATATTAACATATACATATATATGCTTCTATACACATATTAACACATACATATATATGCTTCTATACACATATTAACACATACATATATATGCTTCTATACACATATTAACACATACATATATATGCTTCTATACATATATTAACACATACATATATATGTTTCTATACACATATTAACACATACATATATATGCTTCTATACACATATTAACACATACATATATATGCTTCTATACATATATTAACACATACATATATATGCTTCTATACACATATTAACACATACATATATTGGCTTCTATACACATATTAATACATACATATATATATGCTTCTATACACATATTAACACATACATATATATATGCTTATATACACATATTAACATATACATATATATGCTTCTATACACATATTAACACATACATATATATGCTTCTATACACATATTAACACATACATATATATGCTTCTATACACATATTAACACATACATATATATATGCTTATATACACATATTAACATATACATATATATGCTTCTATACACATATTAACACATACATATATATATATGCTTATATACACATATTAACACATACATATATATGCTTATATACACATATTAACACATACATATATTTGCTTCTATATACATATTAACACATACATATATATGCTTCTATACACATATTAACACATACATATATATGCTTCTATACACATTAACACATACATATATATGGTTCTATACACATATTAACACATACATACATATGGTTCTATACACATATTAACACATACATATATATGCTTCTATACACATATTAACACATACATATATATGCTTCTATACACATTAACACATACATATATATGGTTCTATACACATATTAACACATACATATATATGGTTCTATACACATATTAATACATACATATATATGCTTCTATACACATATTAACACATACATATATATGCTTCTATACACATTAACACATACATATATATGCTTCTATACACATATTAACATATACATATATATGCTTCTATACACATATTAACATATACATATATATGCTTCTATACACATATTAACACATACATATATATATGCTTCTATACACATATTAACATATACATATATATGCTTCTATACACATTAACACATACATATATATGCTTCTATACACATATTAACACATACATATATATGGTTCTATATACATTAACACATACATATATATGCTTCTATACACATATTAACACATACATATATATATATATGTGCTTCTATACACATATTAACACATACATATATATGCTTCTATACACATATTAACACATACATATATATGCTTCTATACACATATTAACACATACATATATATATGCTTCTATACACATATTAACACATACATATATATGCTTCTATACACATTAACACATACATATATATGCTTCTATACACATATTAACACATACATATATATGCTTCTATACACATATTAACACATACATATATATGCTTCTATACATATATTAACACATACATATATATGCTTCTATACACATATTAACATATACATATATATGCTTCTATACATATATTAACACATACATATATATGCTTCTATATACATATTAACACATACATATATATGCTTCTATACACATTAACACATACATATATATGCTTCTATACACATATTAACATATACATATATATGCTCCTATACACATATTAACACATACATATATATGCTTCTATACACATATTAACACATACATATATATGCTTCTATACACATATTAACACATACATATATATGCTTCTATACACATATTAACACATACATATATATGCTTCTATATACATATTAACACATACATATATATGCTTCTATACACATTAACACATACATATATATGCTTCTATACACATATTAACATATACATATATATGCTCCTATACACATATTAACACATACATATATATGCTTCTATACACATATTAACACATACATATATATGCTTCTATACACATATTAACATATACATATATATATGCTTCTATACACATATTAACACATACATATATATGCTTCTATACACATATTAACACATACATTGTGGCAAACCTAGCCACTTCTGGACTATAACATAAGAAAGGTTGTCTATAGGCTGTATATTGTGCTATGTAGATGTGACAGACCCTTCTGTCAGCACTGAAAGAGTTAACTGTGTTCAGCTATTGTGCACTGTCATTAATGTTATTGATACACAGTCCATTGTTTAATCAACCTCAGAGAGCAGACCCTAGATGATAAGGAAAGGCAAGTGTGTGTCTGTGTTTAAATTGTTATCAGCTTGAGCAAGGTATTCTATTGTATCATGTAAAAGGGCGTGTTCCCTCCATTCAATGTACAACATTCTTTCAACCCCCCTTCTGGGGGGGTCAGACCTGCATAAATACTGGGCATATGAGCCTTAATAAAAATTCATTCTGTTTAAAACCTGAAAACTGGCTGGGTTGTGAATTGCTGATTCCCTATGCAGAACATTGTTCCCTGGTGTTAACCCTTGGTATCCGGTTGGTACCGTTACAATTGGTGGCAAGCGACGGAATGAACCTTATCGCCCAGAAGAGCAACTACACAAGCCAGTAACCTCAGGAAGAGGGGGATTACTACAATACTGACTAAGATGGAAGGAGTACCAGGGACCGAAGTGAATGGAGATGGATTATTCTAAGCTAAAGAGACAAACGTAAAAGGAACTGCTAGAAGCCAGGGGAAAGATAGGCAGCAGCAAACCCAAGGCTATATTAATTGCTGAGCTGATGGAGGGAGACAGAGCTCGCAGCGCTACGCCTCCAGCAGCCATGGAGGAGACCCTATACCAGAGGGAAATGAGGACCAGGCTGGAATTTTTACCCCAACCTGTACCACGGGATATGCTATCCGTGGTAATGGCAGATGTGCAGGAGTACGTGATGGCACACAGTCCGCGGAATGCATCCTCCCGAGCAGAATCCATTTTGGACGCACTCAGCAACCCAGTAAGACCCAAAATCCCATACCATGCATTTAAAATGTTTTGTGAGGAGAAGGATGAGATTGATGGGTATTTACAGGATTTTGAGAGACTGTGCGAGTTACATGATTTGGAGCAGTCCGTATGGGTGCCGGTGCTAGCAGGCAAGCTAGCCGGTAGGGCAGCGGAAGCGTATCGCGCTGTACCCAGGGAGGACAGCAAGGATTACGCTAAAGTGAAGAGAGCGATCTTGGAAAGATATGCCATTACCTCAGAGGCATACCGGCGCAAGTTTAGAGGCCTGCGCAAGCCAGAAAGAGATTCCCATGCAGAGTGGGCCCACAAGCTGGATCAAGCATCTCAGGGGTGGATACAGGCCAGCCAAGCTACCACCATGGAAGAATTGCGACAAACTGATGCTGTTGGAGCAATTCTTTAACGGCTTGTCCCCAGAAGCCCAAGAATGGGTGAGAGATCGAAAACCCCTCACCTTAACCGAAGCAGCCAGATTAGCAGACCAGCATTTTGATGCCAGGAGGCACCATGGACTACAGCCTAACAACGGACGGGCTAATATACAATGCCACACCTGCAAGCAGTGGGGACATATGGCACGTGAGTGCACCCAAAATCGGAGCAGACAAGCTTGGAACCAGGTCAGACAGAACCTGGCCCCAAGGGCGGCTGCTCACCATTACCAAACGGAGCCAGCCGCTCATGAGGTGTTGAGCACCCAAGCCGAGGAACCCCTGGGAATTCTGCATGAGGTGATGTCGGTCCAGGGACTTCGGGATTCGGGAGCTACTTTAACCCTGATAGCTCCCCATTTGGTGCCGGATACAGCACCCACTGGCGGATCCGTGGCAGTACGAGGGGCAGGGGGAGCAGTATACCGATTGCCCACTGCTAGAGTGGAGTACAGACCCCCAGTCACCCCAGCAGCTGCCTGTTACCAACCCCCGGCGCACCGCTATACCACACGGCCTCCGGCCACGAACTACCCTCAGAGAGCCCGGTTCAATTCGCGGGGCTACTCACAACCTATTCGGTGCTTTGGATGTAAGCAACTAGGGCACAAAAGACCAGAGTGTCCCCTAAACGCAGCGAATCAAGCACAGTCCTGGAGAAGACCCGCTGGCGGAATCCCACATAATCCTCAGCCTGTGGCCCGCTACGTAGAGGCGCCAGAATGCTGGGGCAGCCTACATGAAGCAGACCCCGTGCAAGCTGCCCACCGGAATAACCGGCAACGGGTTAAAGTGAATGGGAAGGAGGTCAGTTGTCTACGGGATACTGGTGCTACCATGACCTTGCTTCAAGAGAACTTGGTGCCTGAGAAACAGCACACTGGAGACACTGTGGCTGTGAGGGTAGCAGGGGGCACTGTGTTCCGCCTACCTGTTGCCAGGGTACATTTGGATTGGGGAGTGGGCGCTAGACTTGTGAATGTGGGGGTCAAGAAGGACTTACCTGCTGATGTTCTCCTTGGAAATGACTTGGCCCCCCTTGTTTCTGCCTATGCTCCCATGGATCCCGCTGATGTTAACCCTGTGACTACCCAAGCCCAGTCCCTCCGGGAAGAGACGCTTCCATGTTTGGGGTGGGGGCAGTACTGAGCCAAGTTGGAGCAGATGGCGGAGAACACCCCGTAGCCTACTTGAGCCGAAAGTTGTTGCCCCGGACATCCCCAAGCCGATCCGTTGGGATCAGACTGTGTATGCCGGCTTGGTTCTGGGGGAGCATTGTGGCAAACCTAGCCACTTCTGGACTATAACATAAGAAAGGTTGTCTATAGGCTGTATATTGTGCTATGTAGATGTGACAGACCCTTCTGTCAGCACTGAAAGAGTTAACTGTGTTCAGCTATTGTGCACTGTCATTAATGTTATTGATACACAGTCCATTGTTTAATCAACCTCAGAGAGCAGACCCTAGATGATAAGGAAAGGCAAGTGTGTGTCTGTGTTTAAATTGTTATCAGCTTGAGCAAGGTATTCTATTGTATCATGTAAAAGGGCGTGTTCCCTCCATTCAATGTACAACATTCTTTCAACCCCCCTTCTGGGGGGGTCAGACCTGCATAAATACTGGGCATATGAGCCTTAATAAAAATTCATTCTGTTTAAAACCTGAAAACTGGCTGGGTTGTGAATTGCTGATTCCCTATGCAGAACATTGTTCCCTGGTGTTAACCCTTGGTATCCGGTTGGTACCGTTACATACATATATATGCTTCTATACACATATTAACATATACATATATATATGCTTCTATACACATATTAACATACATATATATGCTTCTATACACATATTAACATACATATATATGCTTCTATACACATATTAACATACATATATATGCTTCTATACACATATTAACACATACATATATATGCTTCTATACACATATTAACATACATATATATGCTTCTAAACACATATTAACACATACATATATATGCTTCTATATACATATTAACATATACATATATATGCTTCTATACATATATTAACACATACATATATATGCTTCTATACACATATTAACACATACATATATATGCTTCTATACACATATTAACACATACATATATATGCTTCTATACACATATTAACACATATATATATATGCTTCTATACACATATTAACACATACATATATATGCTTCTATACACATTAACACATACATATATATGCTTCTATACATATATTAACACATACATATATATGCTTCTATATACATATTAACATACATATATATGCTTCTATACACATATTAACACATACATATATATGCTTCTATACACATATTAACACATACATATATATGCTTCTATATACATATTAACATATACATATATATGCTTCTATACATATATTAACACATACATATATATGCTTCTATACACATATTAACACATACATATATATGCTTCTATACATATATTAACACATACATATATATGCTTCTATACACATATTAACACATACATATATATGCTTCTATACACATATTAACACATACATATATATGCTTCTATACACATATTAACACATACATATATATGCTTCTATACACATATTAACATATATATATATATATATATATATATATATATATGCTTCTATACACATATTAACACATACATATATATGCTTCTATACACATATTAACACATGCATATATATGCTTCTATACATATATTAACACATACATATATATGCTTCTATACACATATTAACATATACATATATATGCTTCTATACACATATTAACATATACATATATATATGCTTCTATACACATATTAACACATACATATATATGCTTCTATACACATATTAACACATACATATATATATATATATGCTTCTATACACATATTAACACATACATATATATGCTTCTATACACATATTAACACATACATATATATATGCTTCTATACACATATTAACATATACATATATATGCTTCTATACACATATTAACACATATATATATGTGCTTCTATACACATATTAACACATACATATATATGCTTCTATACACATATTAACACATACATATATATGCTTCTATACACATATTAACACATACATATATATGCTTCTATACACATATTAACACATACATATATATGCTTCTATACATATATTAATACATACATATATATATGCTTCTATACACATTAACACATACATATATATGCTTCTATACACATATTAACACATACATATATATATATGCTTCTATACACATATTAACATATACATATATATATGCTTCTATACACATATTAACACATACATATATATATGCTTCTATACACATATTAACACATACATATATATGCTTCTATACACATATTAACACATACATATATATGCTTCTATACACATATTAACACATACATATATATGCTTCTATACACATTAACACATACATATATATGCTTCTATATACATATTAACACATACATATATATGCTTCTATACACATATTAACACATACATATATATGCTTCTATACACATATTAACACATACATATATATGCTTCTATACACATATTAACACATACATATATATGCTTCTATACACATATTAACACATACATATATATGCTTCTATATACATATTAACACATACATATATATGCTTCTATACACATTAACACATACATATATATGCTTCTATACACATATTAACACATACATATATATGCTTCTATACACATTAACACATACATATATATGCTTCTATACACATTAACACATACATATATATGCTTCTATACACCTATTAACACATACATATATATGCTTCTATACACATATTAACACATACATATATATGCTTCTATACACATATTAACACATACATATATATGCTTCTATATACATATTAACACATACATATATATGCTTCTATACACATATTAACACATACATATATATGCTTCTATACACATATTAACATATACATATATATGCTTCTATACACATTAACACATACATATATATGCTTCTATATACATATTAACATACATATATATGCTTCTATACACATATTAACACATACATATATATGCTTCTATACACATTAACACATACATATATATGCTTCTATACACATATTAACACATACATATATATGCTTCTATACACATATTAACACATACATATATATGCTTCTATACACATATTAACATATACATATATATGCTTCTATACACATTAACACATACATATATATGCTTCTATACACATATTAACACATACATATATATGCTTCTATACACATATTAACACATACATATATATGCTTCTATATACATATTAACATATACATATATATATGCTTCTATACACATATTAACATATACATATATATGCTTCTATATACATATTAACACATACATATATTTGCTTCTATACACATATTAACATATACATATATATATGCTTCTATACACATATTAACATATACATATATATGCTTCTATACACATTAACACATACATATATATGCTTCTATACACATATTAACACATACATATATATGCTTCTATACACATTAACACATACATATATATGCTTCTATACACATATTAACACATACATATATATGCTTCTATACACATATTAACACATACATATATATGCTTCTATATACATATTAACATATACATATATATGCTTCTATACACATATTAACACATACATATATATGCTTCTATACACATATTAACACATACATATATATATGCTTCTATACACATATTAACACATACATATATATGCTTCTATATACATATTAACATATACATATATATGCTTCTATACACATATTAACATATACATATATATGCTTCTATACACATTAACATATACATATATATGCTTCTATACACATTAACACATACATATATATGCTTCTATACACATATTAACACATACATATATATATATATATATGCTTCTATACACATATTAACATATACATATATATATATGCTTCTATACACATATTAACACATACATATATATATGCTTCTATACACATATTAACACATACATATATATGCTTCTATACACATATTAACACATACATATATATGCTCTATACACATATTAACACATACATATATATGCTTCTATACACATATTAAACACCATACATATATATGCTTCTATACACATATTAACACATACATTATATATGCTTCTATACACATATTAACACATACATATATATGCTTCTATACACATATTAACACATACATATATATATGCTTCTATACACATATTAACACATACATATATATGCTTCTATATACATATTAACACATACATATATATGCTTCTATACACATATTAACATATACATATATATATGCTTCTATACACATATTAACACATACATATATATGCTTCTATACACATATTAACACATACATATATATGCTTCTATACACATATTAACACATACATATATATGCTTCTATACACATATTAACAAATACATATATATGCTTCTATACACATATTAACATATACATATATATGCTTCTATACACATATTAACACATACATATATATGCTTCTATACACATATTAACACATACATATATATGCTTCTATATACATATTAACACATACATATATATGCTTCTATACACATATTAACACATACATATATATGCTTCTATACACATTAACACATACATATATATGCTTCTATACATATATTAACACATACATATATATGCTTCTATACACATATTAACATATACATATATATGCTTCTATACACATATTAACACATACATATATATGCTTCTATACACATATTAACACATACATATATATGCTTCTATACACATATTAACACATACATATATATGCTTCTATACACATATTAACACATACATATATATGCTTCTATACATATATTAACACATACATATATATGCTTCTAATATTAACATATATATGTATATGCTTCTATACACATATTAACACATACATATATATGCTTCTATACACATATTAACACATACAATATATATGCTTCTATACACATATTAACACATACATATATATGCTTTCTATACACATATTAACACATACATATATATGCTTCTATACACATCTTAACACATACATATATATGCTTCTATACACATATTAACACATACATATATATGCTTCTATACACATATTAACACATAATATATATGCTTCTATACATATATTAACACATACATATATATGCTTCTATACACTATTACACATACATATATATGCTTCTATACACATATTAAAACATACATATATATGCTTCTATACACATATTAACATATACATTATATATGCTTCTATACACATATTAACAAATACATATATATGCTTCTATACACATATTAACACATACATATATATGCTTCTTACACATATTAACACATACATATATATGCTTCTATACACATATTAACACATACATATATATGCTTTCTATACACATATTAACACATAACATATATATGCTCTTACATATACACAATATGCTCTAACACATACATATAATATGCTTCTATACACATATTAACACATACATATATATGCTTCTATACACATATTAACACATACATATATATGCTTCTATACACATATTAACACATACATATATATGCTTCTATACACATATAACACATACATATATATGACTTCTATACACATATTAACACATACATATATATGCTTCTATACACATATTAACACATACATATATATGCTTCTATACACATATTAACACATACATATATATATGCTTCTATACACATATTAACATATACATATATATGCTTCTATACACATATTAACACATACATATATATGCTTCTATACACATATTAACACATACTATATATATGCTTCTATACACATATTAACACTATACATATTATATGTCTCTATACATATTAAACAATACATATATATGTTTATACACATATTAACACATAATATATATGCTTCTATACACATATTAACATATACATATATATATGCTTCTATACACATTTAACACATACTATATATATGCTTCTATACACATATTAACAACATACATATATATGCTTCTATACACATTAACACATACATATATATGCTTCTATACACATTATTAACACATACATATATATGCTTCTATACACAATATTAACATATACATATATATGCTTCTATACACATATTAACACATACATATATTTGCTTCATACACATATTAACACACATAGATTATATATGCTTCTATACACATATTAACACATACATATATAGCATCTATACACAATATTAACACATACATATAATATTGCTTCTATACACATATTTACACATACATATATATGCTTCTATACACATTAACACATACATATATATGCATCTATACTATCATATTAACACATACATATACTATGCTTCTATAAACATATTAACACACTACATATATATGCTTCTATACACATATTACATCATAAATATAATATGCTTCTATACACATATTAACACATACATATATATGCTTCTATACACATTAACACATACATATATATGCTTCTATACATATATTAACACATACATATATATGCTTCTATATACATATTAACATATACATATATATGCTTCTATACACATATTAACACATACATATATATGCTTCTATACACATATTAACACATACATATATATGCTTCTATACACATTAACACATACATATATATGCTTCTATACACATATTAACACATACATATATATGCTTCTATACACATATTAACACATACATATATATGCTTCTATACACATATTAACACATACATATATATGCTTCTATACACATATTAACATATACATATATATGCTTCTATACACATATTAACACATACATATATATGCTTCTATACACATTAACACATACATATATATGCTTCTATACACATATTAACATATACATATATATGCTTCTATACACATATTAACACATACATATATATGCTTCTATACACATTAACACATACATATATATGCTTCTATACACATATTAACATATACATATATATATGCTTCTATAACATATTAACACATACATATATATGCTTCTATACACAATATTAACACATACATATATATGCTTCTATACAACTTATTAACACATACATATATATATGCTTCTATACACAATATTAACACATACATATATATGCTTCTATACACCATATTTAACAAATACCATATATATGCTTCTATACACATATTAACACTATACATAATATATGCTTCTATACACATATTAACACATACATATATATGCTTCTATACACATTTTAACATATACATATAATATGCTTCTATACACATTAACACATACATATATTTGCTTCTATACACATATTAACACATACATATATATGCTTCTATACACATATTAACATATACATATATATGCCTTCTATACACATATTAACACATACATATATATGCTTCTATACACATATTAACACATACATATATATGCTTCTATACACATATTAACACATACATATATATGCTTCTATACACATATTAACACATACATATATATGCTTCCTATACACATATTAACACATACATATATATGCTTCTATACACATATAACACATACATATATATGCTTCTATACAAATTAACAATACATATATATGCTTCTATAACATATTAACACATACATATATATGCTTCTATACACATATTAACACATACATATATATGCTTCTATACACATATTAACAAATACAATAATATATGCTTCTATACACATATTAACAATACATATATATGCTTCTATACACATATTAACACATACATATATATGCTTCTATACACATATTAACACATACATATATATGCTTCTATAACACATATTAACACATACATATATATGCTTCTATACACATATTAAAACATACATATATATGCTTCTATACAACATATTAACACATACATATATATGCTTCTATACACATATTAACACATACATATATATGCTTCTATACACATATTAACACATACATATATATGCTTCTATACACATATTAACACATTTCAATATATATGTTTCTATACACATATTAACACATACATATATATGCTTCTATACACATTAACACATACATATATATGCTTCTTACCATATTAACACATACATATTATATGGTTCTATACACATATTACACATACATATATATGCTTCTATACACAAATTAACACATACATATATATGGCTTCTATACACATATTAACACATACTATATATGCTTCTATACACATTTTATACATAACATTAATATATGGTTCTATATACAATTAACACATACATATATATGCTTCTATACACATATTAACCACATACATATATAGGCTTCTATACTCATATTAACACATTACATAATATATGCTTCTATACACATATTAACATATACATATATATGCTTCAATACAATATATTCAACACATACATATATATGCCTTCTATATACATATTAACACATAATATATATGCTTCTATACACATTAACACATACATATATATGCTTCTATACACATATTAACATATACATATATATGCTCCTATGCACATATTAACACATACATATATATGCTTCTATACACATATTAACACATACATATATATGCTTCTATAACACATATTAACACATACATATATATGCTTCTATACACATATTAACACATACATATATATGCTTCTATATACATATTAACACATACATATATATGCTTCAATACACATTAACACATACATATATATGCTTCTATTACACATATTAACATATACATATATATGCTCCTATACACATATTAACACATACATATATATGCTTCTATAACATATTAACACATACATATATATGCTTCTATACACATATTAACATATACATATATATATGCTTCTATACACATATTAACACATACATATATATGCTTCTATACACATATTAACACATACATATATATGCTTCTATACACATATTAACATATACATACATATATGCTTCTATACACATATTAACATACATATATATGCTTCTATACACATATTAACATACATATATATGCTTCTATACACATATTAAGCATACATATATAATGCTTCTATATCACATATTAAACACATACATATATATGCTTCTAGATACATATTAACATATACATATATATGCTTCTATACACTATATTAACACATACATATATATGCTTCTATAACATATAACCACATACATATATATGCTTCTATACAAATAATAACACATACATATATATGCTTCTAAACACTATAACACATTTTCATATATATGCTTCTATACACATAATAACACATACATATATATGCTTCTATACACATTAAACACATACTATATATATGCTTCTATACATATATTAACACATACATATATATGCTTCTATAAACATATTAACCATACATATAATATGCTTCTTTACACATATTAACACATACTTATATATGCTTCTATTACATATTAACATACATATATATGCTTCTATACACATATTAACACATACATATATATGCTTCTATACACATATTAACACATACATATATATGCTTCTATATACATATTAACACATACATATATATGCTTCTATACACATATTAACACATACATATATATGCTTCTATACACATATTAACACATACATATATATGCTTCTATACACATATTAACACATACATATATATGCTTCTATACACATATTAACATACTATATATATTATATATACATATTATCATATATATATGCTTCTATACACATATTAACACATACATATATATGCTTCTATACACATATTAACACATACATATATATGCTTCTATACATATATTAACACATACATATATATGCTTCTATACACATATTAACATATACATATATATGCTTCTATACACATATTAACATATACATATATATATATGCTTCTATACACATATTAACACATACATATATATGCTTCTATACACATATTAACACATACATATATATATATATGCTTCTATACACATATTAACACATACATATATATGCTTCTATACACATATTAACACATACATATATATATGCTTCTATACACATATTAACATATACATATATATGCTTCTATACACATATTAACACATATATATATGTGCTTCTATACACATATTAACACATACATATATATGCTCCTATACACATATTAACACATACATATATATGCTTCTATACACATATTAACACATACATATATATGCTTCTATACACATATTAACACATACATATATATGCTTCTATACACATATTAACACATACATATATATGCTTCTATACACATATTAACATATACATATATATGCTTCTATACACATATTAACACATACATATATATGCTTCTATACACATATTAACACATACATATATATGCTTCTATACACATATTAACACATACATATATATGCTTCTATACATATATTAACACATACATATATATGCTTCTATACACATATTAACACATACATATATATATGCTTCTATACACATATTAACATATACATATATATGCTTCTATACACATATTAACATATACATATATATGCTCCTATACACATATTAACACATACATATATATGCTTCTATACACATATTAACACATACATATATATATATGCTTCTATACACATATTAACATATACATATATATATGCTTCTATACACATATTAACACATACATATATATATGCTTCTATACACATATTAACACATACATATATATGCTTCTATACACATATTAACACATACATATATATGCTTCTATACACATATTAACACATACATATATATGCTTCTATACACATATTAACACATACATATATATGCTTCTATACACATATTAACATATACATATATATGCTTCTATACACATTAACACATACATATATATGCTTCTATACACATTAACACATACATATATATGCTTCTATACACATATTAACACATACATATATATGCTTCTATACACATATTAACAAATACATATATATGCTTCTATACACATATTAACACATACATATATATATATGCTTATATACACATATTAACATATACATATATATATGCTTCTATACACATATTAACACATACATATATATATGCTTCTATACACATATTAACACATACATATATATGCTTCTATACACATATTAACACATACATATATATGCTTCTATACACATATTAACACATACATATATATGCTTCTATACACATATTAACACATACATATATATATGCTTATATACACATATTAACATATACATATATATATGCTTCTATACACATATTAACACATACATATATATATATGCTTATATACACATATTAACATATACATATATATATGCTTCTATACACATATTAACACATACATATATATATGCTTCTATACACATATTAACACATACATATATATGCTTCTATACACATATTAACACATACATATATATGCTTCTATACACATATTAACACATACATATATATGCTTCTATACACATATTAACACATACATATATATATGCTTCTATACACATATTAACACATACATATATATGCTTCTATACACATTAACACATACATATATATGCTTCTATACACATTAACACATACATATATATGCTTCTATACACATATTAACACATACATATATATGCTTCTATACACATATTAAAACATACATATATATGCTTCTATACACATATTAACACATACATATATATGCTTCTATACCAGGGGCATATTTATCCCTAGGCCAACAAGGCCAGTGCCTTTGGCGGCAGATTTGGGGGGGCGGCACAGTGGCACTTTCAACTGCATATTTTTTTTTAAAAAAATTTTTGGGTAAATTTAAAAAAAAAAATTTTGTTCGGCGTTCACGTGACCCGGCTTTTTTGCCGAGGTTATGTGACGTTTTCTTACTTCCACCGCCCGCCTTCCTGTCCCAGACTGTTGCCGACTTGCCACACATGGATGGAGGGAGACACGCACGTGCGCACGTGATCTCCCTCCCAGGGCAGTGAGGAGCGGCTGTGAGGATCGCACGCACTGACGCGCATGATCGCAGTGTGAGTGGGATCGCAGATCGGACAGGACAGTCACCGGAGCGGAGATGACTGGTGAGGAGGGAGGGGGCCAGCAGGGCATGGGTGGCCAGTCGGGAGGACTGGTGAGGAGGGGGGTGATGAGCGGTGATAGTAAGACGACTCACTGGAAAGCAATGTTTAGTTCCTGGTATATACTATGCATGATGTATAAAAAGTGACTTTAATTTTCTTTTAAGCCTGACTACCTACCCCAGCAGGAAATTTCATAGCAGCCATGAAATCCATGCTGCCAAAAGGAAAATGCAAAGCATCTGTCATTTTGGGCAGTTGTTAGTCTTTCACATAAATGCATTGAGCATCTATATTTCTAGGAAAAAAATGATAAAGATGCCATAACTGCAAACGGCCATGAATAAAGGTCCCTCTGAGGACAACTTTTAAATTTATTGTAATGTCTGTATTTATCCAATCCGTACTGCAAGGGAAGAATATATTTTGCTAATGGGCCTCTATAAAACATTTAAATAAAAAACATAGAAACAACATGGTCGTTGCAAATTGTTACAAAAACTAAAATACTAAGACTAAATACTAAAACGTGTTAGTAATTTGGCTTCTCAGCTGTGCAAATCAATCACCCAGCCATCTCTCTAATCCACCATTCTGCATTTTGTGGAATTTAATGGGTTTCTATCTTATCAGAGGTCCCTTGACAAAGTCACAAGAAACTGGACTCCAAAAAAGTGAACTGATTAGAGTTTGTGATGTTTGTAGCAGATGTAGAAGAAAGTTTATGCATCAATTAATAAAAGCAGCAAGTGTAGAAAGACTCGCTAGCAGGGCACAAACTGGAACTGGGCTTGAAGATACAGCTTTATTTTGAAGAGCCTGAAATGGGATTTGTGTGGTTTTTCATTGCATCATATAACAAACCAATTAGGCTGACAGATGCACCACCAAAGCTGTTAACTATTTAGGTACCCTATACAAACTACAGCACAGTTATTAGACATCACTGCATTGGTAATGTCACCACTGAAATAGAATAAGTCACAACTGTTTATTGAGTTGGGCTGGACACTGTGTGACACTGACTACTAATACTATGCAGGAGATGCTAGTAATATCTGATGTTCGAGGGAGGGGGTAGCATGAATCATTATCTATAGATTTATAGCCTCTATCAATATTTTTCAAATGCATTGAAAAGAATGTCTTCATTTGACTGATATTCATTTGATTGATATGCATATAAAATACATGAGACTATACAACACGCTTTTTTATTGCAAGATTTATATATTGCTGACAGGCTTAAATATATATAACTAGAAAGGTCAATTGGATTCTGCAATTGAAAGAGTGTACTGGTAGCACTCAACAGCAAAAACTAGTAGATTGGCCTTGTATACCTAGGTACTAGGCCCCAGACAAGACGATTTAAAACTTAACTTTTATTTGTTTGATAATTAAATAGAAAAAAGGGTATTAAAATTCCAACTGGTGTAGAAATGGGAGAATGTAACTCCTGAGGAGAATAATCTGACGAATAAGTGATATGCTCTCCAAGTTGTATCTACTTGAAGAGGGGGAAGAAATAATTTTAAATGTAATAATATCCAAGATTATGGGATTATATTTCTTTCCTTGTTGCTACCCCCCTCTTTAAAATGGATTCCTCACAAATCTAAGGGGTGAGTGGTACCACTTAATAGAGAACCCCCAATTATAATTTCCTGATGGAATATACTAATATAGGAGTCAGAGTTGTCAATATTGTACTCTAAGATATCAAGCAATAGTCACAACGCACCTGAACAAGTATAAATTTGAAATGGGTAATAAGATGAAAATGCTCTAATATATACCCCCCGTACTGGGCACTATATTTATTACTCTTTACTATTGAATAGACTCAAATTGCGGTATCCTGTAGGCTGTTTTAACTTTTAGTAACATCACCAGTGAATAAAAGTAAGTTCACACTCAATGGACGTGCAACAGTAATCTAATAGCTACATTTGTTGCTGTCTGGGAAGTGTTGCAAGTTAATACAAATCACTCTGTAAGTGCTTCAATTTCATTGGATCGTGGTTTCGTTTTAATATTGCACTATGTTTGTGCTTAACTTTTTAGTATTAATGATCTTAAATGGACAGCATATTACCATATGTCCCAGTAAAGAGCTATTAGTAAAGTCACAGTGGTGGTGTGAAAGTAACGTTAAAGGTATTAAGCCTTGGGGTAACCCCTGTTATGATACCACCGGTTATATAAACCGATATTTACAAATTATATTGAGTGCAGTTCACTTGAATATCAAAGAGTAGAGCAATTCTGGTAAATGATAAGTTCGTATCTGGTCAGTGTGTTTGGTGCACTATAGAAGTATCCTCTATGTAGAGGTAGATTATTACTCCAGGGTACTTATTGCTTGTATATTTATAATAGAGCCATTAAACTATCAGTAGATGACTCTCCGGTATTATCATAGGTATTGTCATGAGATGCAGGACATATGCAGGACACAGCAATGATGGTACAACTCTATTTTATTGCAGAGCATAACAATACACATCTAGTCAGGTTGATTGTACTAAACTAACTGCGACACAGACACCGGACCTAAGCCCCGCCCACATCTAATGACATCACATCCAACTCTCATCACATCTTCCCCTTTTTCAAAGGCAAAGCATACATTTGCATATAATAAATAACAAGGTACACCAACAGGGTATACAACAACATTTTTGTTTTTGAACATTATAAAAAACAAAAATAGATTAGAAAACATGAACAAATAAATGACATCCTGACTTGGACATCGGGGTAGACTACCCTAGTCCACAGTGACCATGGGATTATTCTGCCCATACTTCCGGTCACTGTTCTAGCTAAAGTCAGTCCCTGTATCGGGCCGGAAGTTTCACCACTCTTCCGCTTGATGTAACTTTGCATGAACTGTCCTCTGATACAGAAGATGGTGAACAAGAGTCTGCTGGAGGCAAAGATATATCCCCGCTGTGATCTTGCTGAGGGGAAGGCACCTCTCTTAGAACAGGGGATCCCACCGGCGGTGGTACTGAGGTATCCGGTTCCAGACTCTCAGGTACAGGCTGAAGATGTCTTCGGTTACGGCGTGTAACCGTCCCTCCCTCTGTAAGGACTGTGTAAGACCTTGGTTCTGGAGAGCGGCCCACTACCGTAGCAGGCGTCTTCCATTTCTTCTCATCATCCAGTTTAATTCTGACACTTTGGCCCGCTTTCAGTTCCTGTAAAGGCCTGACAGAATGTCTCCTGTCGTAGAAGAAACGATAACCCTTTTTGGCCTCTTCATCCCTCCTAAGGACTTCGTCCCGAGGAACAGGGCCAGACGGCTTGAAGACACCCACTGAGGGTAAAGTGGTGCGAATCTGGCGTCCTAGCATCAGCTGTGCCGGGCTAAACCCGGTGGCTTGAATGGCCGTCGCCCTGTATGACAAGAGGGCTAGGTACGGCTCAGATTGCTTTAGAATGAATTTTGTTGTTTGAACTGCCCTTTCAGCCATTCCGTTGGCCTGCGGATAATGTGGACTTGACGTGGAATGTACAAAATCATATTCCCTGCTGAAAGCACTGAACTCTGTAGAAGCGAACTGCATACCATTATCACTCACCAGCTCCATTGGAATGCCCCAGCGGGCGAACAAGTTCTTCAGGCGAATGATAATGGCCTGATATCTTTCAGGGGTGCAATTTCCAAATACCTGGAATAGTAGTCGATCACAACAAGAAACTTTTTCCCGTGCAGTTCACACAAATCAGCAGCTATTTTCTGCCACGGCCCCGCAGGCAGTGGAGTAGACATCAAGGGCTCCCTTCTCTGAGTAGGCCGGCGTTCCCGGCAAAAGGCACATTTAGACACGTGATTTGCAATGTCGGAGCTGATCCCAGGCCACCACACAGCTGTAGCTGCCCTTTCTCTGCACTTTGTAATGCCTAGGTGGCCATCATGAATCCTGTTTAACATCTCCTTCCTCATGCTGACAGGAATTACAATGCGGTCTTGGAACAGCACCAACCCCTCCAGCTCCGTGAGCTGCGACCTCTCTGGCTGGTAAGCATTTAAAGACATCCAGGCTGCCCGGCTCTCGGGCCAGCCATCTTTTATGTACCTTATAACTTCTTGCAGATCTGTGTCCAAATATGTCTCTTTCTTTATCTCTTCCAGTTTCCTTGAAGAAATGGACTTAGAGGCCAGAACTGAATCAACATACACTTTCACATCCGATTCCGTGGAGGATTCTTCAGCAGCAGCCAGCGGGAGCCTGGATAGTGTATCTGCCACAACCAGTTGTTTCCCCGGCACATGCACTGCCTGAACATTGAACCTGAGCAGTCTCATTAAAAGTCTCTGGCATCTCAAGGGTGTTTTGTCAATGTCATAAGAATTGATTAGAGGGACTAGCGGTTTGTGGTCAGTTTCCAGACTAAATTTCTCCAAACCCACTAGATAACGCTGAAAGCGCTCACAGGCCCAAACTGCAGCCAGGCACTCTTTCTCAATTTGAGCGTATTTTGACTCCGCAGCCGTCAGTGTGCGGGAACAGTAGGCGATGGGCTGTAGTTTGTTGTCATTCAACTGCAGGAGTGCAGCCCCCAACCCATAACTGCTTGCATCAGCACTAACCACAGTCTTTTTTGAAGGGTCGTAGAACCCCAGCACTGGGGCAGACCCCAGCAGTGACTTGGCATGCAGGAACGCTTTTTCCTGTGAGGGTCCCCAGACCCAGGCAACATCTTTCTTAAGCAACTCTGTGATAGGGTGTAAAACTGTAGATAAATCTGGAAGAAACTTGCCCACGTAATTTACAAGGCCCAATATCTGTCTCAGCTCATGTACATCAGAAGGGCTTTTCATCTGTTCAATAGCCCGAATTTTCTCGTGGTCCGGCTTGATGCCATCCCCGTTGATGATATGCCCAAAGTAGCATAATTCAGTTTTCCTAAAATGACATTTTTCTTTATTCAGCTTCAGCCCAGACTCTTTGATAGCCTGCAGCACACAACTCAAACGCTGATCATGCTCCTCCACTGTAGACCCATACACTAGAATGTCGTCCATGACGACCGCTGTGCCCACGTGGCCACTCAGGAGAGAACTCATTTCCCTTTGAAAGATTTCAGGAGCAGAGGATATCCCAAAGGGGAGTCTGCAGAAGCAGAACCGACCTACCGGTGTGATAAAGGTAGTCAGTTTGCGGCACTTTGGATCCAGGGGGATCTGCCAAAAGCCGCTAGAAGCGTCTAATGTGGAAAAGAACTTCGCCCCAGCCAACTTCGGGGCTATATCTTCCAATGTCGGCAGCACAAATCTCTCCCTCTTCATTGCCTCATTCAACCTTTTCAGGTCCACACAGATGCGCACCTTTCCGTTTTTCTTTGCAACTGGAACAATGGGGGCACACCAATCAGTTGCTTCAACAACCTCTTCAATAACCCCCATAGACTTCATGCGCATGAGCTCTTTCTCCACTTGAGGCATGAGTGGGAACGGAATTCTACGAGGAGTAGAAATACTGTATGGGACTGCGTCACTTTTAAGTGCTATACGGACAGGTTTGCAGTTCAGTAGGCCCAACTCGCCAAACATATCTTCAGAGATCTCATTCACTCTGGCCACGAGGCCCAAGTCACAGGCTGCTTTTCTGCTCAATAAACTGTTAACACACTGACCTCGGATCACATGCACCCACATGGTGAACTTCCTCAGTTTGTACTCACAGCTGGCAAGAAATTTCCCCACACAATCAATGCGGCCACCAGGACTATGGACATTTGTAGTAACCTTCGCCAGCTGGGGCTGTCGAGGCAGTTTCATAAATTCAGCAAAAGACATTACAGTGATATCTGCTCCTGTGTCAATCTTAAAATCAACTTTGGCTCCCATTACAGTAAAAGTAACTTTCCAATCTTCCTCTGAGCTTGTCCGTTCCACAACAGACCCCACAAAAGACACTTCCTGACCCTCCTGGTCACTGTCCACCTGCATCTCCTTAATGTATTCAGTTTTACACACCACTTCAAAATGGCCTATTCTGTTACATTTTCTGCATCTTTTATCTCTGGCCGGGCATATAGCACTCTGATCATGAGCCCGGTAGCACCGTGTGCATCGGCCATGTTGCGCCCATCCACTTCTAGGCCTTTCCAGTACTTTAGATCTACCGCTCACACTGTGCCTTTCACTAGTAATTTTCCTAGACTGTTGCACTTCATCCACAATACTCTCAGACCTCAGATCAGCACTTTGCTTTTTCACCAGTTCACTCTGGCGGGCCATCCTAATAGCCCCATCTAACGTTAAATCAGGCTCTAACTGCAGCTTCAGGGAGACTTCAGCATCTGCAATTCCAATAACTATTCTGTCTCTGATTTGCTCTTCTTTAGCAACACCAAACTCACAGAATTCAGCTAATTCATACAGGCTGCGCACAAATGACTCCACAGATTCTCCCACACGCTGATTACGTTTGTGAAAACAAGCTCTCTCATGAATCACATTTCTTTTGGGCACAAAGTGGGCACTGAGTTTATCCATAACTATATCAAAGTTAACTTCTTCCCCTTCTTGGAAAGTAAAAGCATTGAACACTGGCTTCACATCTTTCCCCATAGAGTATAAAAGAGAATTAACTTGTACTTCACCACTCTCCTTGTTCAGTTTGGATGCAATCCTGAAGCGCTGAAACCGCTGACGCCATGTGGGCCAAGCTGCAGGCTGAGAGAAGTCAAAGGCTCAGGTGGGGTAAACTTTGACATTGCAATCGATCAGGAACAGAAGCGCAGTCAAGAACTTCTGACACCATGTCATGAGATGCAGGACATATGCAGGACACAGCAATGATGGTACAACTCTATTTTATTACAGAGCATAGCAATACACATCCAGACAGGTTGATTGTACTAAACTAACTGCGACACAGACACCGGACCTAAGCCCCGCCCACATCTAGTGACATCACATCCTACTCTCATCACAGGTATATTCCAAAATGCCGGTTGTTAGAATTAGCAGGGTCTCTGTGTATTAGAGACTTAATGTAATTTGGGCTGAATCTACTCACAGCTTCGGTCTTAGTAGTAAGTTAGGCACTATATATTTGAAGACCTAATGTGGTCTAAGCTGAGTCGGCTCACCGCTTCTATCTAAGGTGCCTTGTTTGTAATTAGACACCGTTGGATAACTATGTTAGAGAACGGATTCCTTCATTGATTAGACTGCATAGGTCTGAAGCGGCTCTGTTTGCTAGGTTTCACTCACACGCAGGCATACCATTTAAATTAAATTCTAATAAAACATTCTACTACCATTTCACACAGTTGTTAAGTTAAAAAAGGGAGAATAGTCTCCAGCTTCCCTGACATGTTTCGCCAAAAAAGGCTTTGTCAAAGGTGGGGCGCCCGCCTTTCTAGGGGCTTTTTATTGGCTGGCAATTGAAAGGCTGGTCTCAATCCTCAATACTGGTTGGTTACCTTCCCTACAGTACTATTGGTGGAAGGAGGAGGTGTATTTGCCTGCCGTGATCTGATAGGCATCTGTCACTTGTCTCCGTTATTTACTATGTTGTAGTTGAGTAGATATAAGTATGCCTGTGTGTGTTTAGGGACGAAAACGGGGGGGGGGGGGAAACACTCAGAACTTAGGAAAGTCAGGAATTGGAAGGTTACTGGGTCACAAATTCACGGGGCCTCTTGTGGGAGAAATCACATAAAAAATAGAAAGTAATGATGATACTAGCAGCAAGGCGATGTGGATATTATGGAAGAATCAGCTTGATATGATAGGGTAAACTATAGTTAGGGAAAAAACATCCTTCTAATTTGAATGGTGATAATTGCTAGGTATGTGGACAAGTGCCCTGATGTGTATAAGAAAGGGGGAAAAAAAGAACTGAAAACCGGGAAAGAAATAATAAATAAAAATAAAAATGAAACTGGAACTGTGCTCCTTTGCTAAATTACTGGGTGTTAAGTGGTGCTGGTTGTAAGAAACATTTTATTGATAAGAGTATATTACTATATTTAAAATCCCCGTGTGTAATAACATGAGTGGGGGAAGGGAATATTTTAAATGATATATTCCAATCCAATTGGATTACTAAGCATGTGTGGGGTGTGCTAATGTGCTGATCCCTTTGGGCTGTGCCTGAGTGATGATATACTAAAATGGAAGTGTGAACGTTGTACTGCAATTCCTCCAATAAAAATAATAAATAAAATGGGAATAATCTTATTCCATAAAAAGGAATGTGTTTATATTGTGTGTGCTGGTGATCAAACACTAGGGGGAAAAAATTCCAAAATCAAAAGGGTATATGTGACTTAATCAAACCATACAATATATAAATCCACAATTCTTTAGTGGACAGGAGGAATGTTGTATTTCCTTGAATTTTTTCTTTCTTGCCTTGTCTTATTTATGATTTCTTCTAGAAAGGTAGTTGAATTTTGCTTTATAAGAGAAAGCTAAAGCTAAATCCACCTTTGTACCAAAATATAATCTATCGACCCAGTTAGAAATATTTAATCAGGTGGTTTGCGAAGAAATTTCGCAGTTAAAAATCGATTATCAACAACATAATCTGACCAAAACTGAGAAATTGGCTCTTAAAGAAATCCAGACATGGAATGACACAATAATAAGTGAAGCTGACAAGGGCGGAAATATTGTCCTCTGGCCTTTACCTATGTACTTAAAGCAGGTTGAAAAACAGCTAAAAAACCGCCAATGCTATGAAAAGCTATTTAATAATCCAAGTGAGAAATACAGTGAGATCTATAATAAGATCATTAAAGAAGCCAGTAGCAGAGGGATTATAAATGCAGATGAAATGAAGTTCCTTACTGTTAAATACCCTAGGATTGCGACTTTCTACCTTATACCTAAGGTTCACAAAAACCTTACCAATCCTCCAGGTAGGCAGATGTGGAGTCCTTATATACTTCCATAGAACATGATAAGGGACTCAGGGCAGTCCAATTTTTCCTCAATCAAGGGTCCTCCGAAAATGACGATCATGATCTGTTCATTTTAAAGCTACTGGAATTTGTCCTCAAATATAATTTATTTACGTTTGCCAACCAGTTTTATCTCCAAGTTCAAGGGACAGCGATGGGCACAGCTTGTGCCCCTACCTACGCCAACCTGTTCCTGGGGTTTTGGGAAAAGCATGTAGTATTTAATGATACCCATTCCATCAAAACTGATAAAATACCTTTCTGGATAAGGTACATAGATGACATTCTGTTCATGTGGGAAGGAACTAAGGAAGAACTAGAAATTTTCCTTCAGGATTTAAACCAGAATGATCTGAATATAAAATTGACATACACAATGAGTCAAACAGAGATTGACTTCCTGGATCTTAAGATATTCAAAGATCAGGAAGGACATATCCAGACCAATCTATACCGGAAAGAAACAGCCACCAACAGCATACTAAACAATACTAGCTCTCATGCCCCCGGAACAACGAAATCACTACCAGTTGGCGAATTTCTAAGGATAAAAAGAAACTGCAGCAATACACTTCTATTCAATGAACAAGCCAAATTACTGGAGAAACGGCTGCAAGACAGAGGATATAGTAAAAGGACTATCAAAAAAGCCAAAAACAGGGCAATCCAAACGAATCGATCAGAATTGCTCTGTAAAAAGATCAAAAGGAAAGATGAACAAACCAGACTGATCCTGACCTACAATCCGCAAGTACAATTAATTAATGATATATTGAACAAGCACTGGCATATTCTCACTTTAGACCAAGATCTCAAGTCTATCATTGGAGATAAGATACAAATAGGATACAGAAGAACTCAGAATATCAAGGACATGGTTTCTCGCAGCCACTACCAAGTGGGGAGAACACGGACTGCTAGACAGTCGGGATGTTTTCCTTGCGGAACTTGCTCATCGTGTAAATATATTTGTAAAAAAGACATGATTCAAGATCGGTTTGGCCGTACACACAAACTGAAGAATTACATCAGCTGCACATCTGAAAACATAATATATGTATTATCCTGCAGCTGTCGCAAGTTCTATGTTGGGATGACTAGCCGACAACTCAGAGTCAGATTACAGGAGCATGTAAGAAACATCAAAAATGCCCCTAAAGATTTGGATGACGGAAAAACTATAACTTCAGTGGCATCACACTTTCTAACATGTCACCATGCAAATCCGAGAGAGTTGAAATGCCAAGGAGTAGAAAAAATATCTCTAGGCATAAGAGGGGGGAATACAGAACAAGCACTACTAAGAGCAGAGTACAGGTGGATCTACCTCTTAGACAGTGTACATCCTAGGGGGCTAAAAGAACAAAACAATTATTATTGTTTTTTATAAATAAATAAATTACAAAGCTTGACTCGAGTTTGGGAAATTGGAAGGAAAAATATATATACTAATGCACATTATTAGAACACCAATGAACATGGGCTAGGATCAACAAATCTATAAAGCAAAATTCAACTACCTTTCTAGAAGAAATCATAAATAAGACAAGGCAAGAAAGAAAAAAATACAAGGAAATACAACATTCCTCCTGTCCACTAAAGAATTGTGGATTTATATATTGTATGGTTTGATTAAGTCACATATACCCTTTTGATTTTGGAATTTTTTCCCCCTAGTGTTTGATCACCAGCACACACAATATAAACACATTCCTTTTTATGGAATAAGATTATTCCCTGTTACGGTTGCCTCCAGGCTGGCTGGAAGTTGGACCGTAGAAAAGGATGCTCCTAGCGCTCACCAAAGAATCATCAGCACCATAGTCAGCAATCCCTGTAGTGATATAAGCTGTATCCTACAAACATGAGTCAAAGCTTCAAGTTAGAGGGTCAACATAGGTCTGATGTGCTGGAGCACACAGCCTCCTTTTTATTGAGGTTACATGCAAACAGGACACTCTCAGGGGGAGGCATAAAATCCCCCATCACACATTTGATAATAGATAGAGAGACACTCCCTTTGACAGGCCACAACATTTACTTCAGCAGATAACATTACACACAATAAAACAATGCAGTCCACCTTATCAATACTAGTCTGATTAGACAATGGGAAAGTTGATCACTAAACCTAATTAGAGCTAATCCCAGCAGACTTGTATTTAGAATAGGTTTCTTGAAGCTGAACAAAATTTAACTCTTAATGGCACACAATGAAACTGAACCAAGTGGGAGAAAGCCAGGGACAAGTCATTTCACAGGTCTGGGGACATAGTCTTAAAGGGGCATTGTTCATTAAAGTCACAATATGTCCCCAGATGGTTCTTAAAGGGCCACACACACCCAACAAAAGTCAATATGTCCTCAGGGGCACAATCTTCCAGGGGCCATAGTCATGTGGAAGGAGGCTGGCAAATAGGCTTCTCCAAAATCCAGGGAAGCAGGGCAATTTTTCATTTAAAGGGCCAGTTACAAACAGCAGTTTGTAACATATCTCCCCTTTTGGAGGGAGACTAACCAGGCACCTGACCTTCTGCCGGTCAGTGCCCAAGTTAGTCTCGCAACCCACCCACAAATAATCGCTAGCAGCAAAGTAGCCCCCCCACAATACGTAGTACTGGCCTGTAAGTTCCAGGTTGCAGGATGAAAGTGCAGCATCCTCGGCCTTCCTGGCGCAGCTGGGCAAATAGCTGATGGTACTTGGGGGGCAGAGGCCAGCGGCACTCTGCCCTGGTGCCAGCGCTTCTGCTGGGGTGAGGGGTTTGCAGGCCAGTCCTGTAACAAGGGGGTCTGTAGGGCAGAGGCCAGCAGCGCTCTGTTCTGATGCCAGCTCTTCTGCTGGGGGAATTGGGGCATAGTCCTGCCCGGTGGCAAAGGGAACGTGGGGGTCAGTGGGGGTTAACATCTCCACTGTTAACCCTGGGCCCAAGTTAGGAGTTAGCTGGGGAGGGGGAGATTGGCTTACCTCCTCCTCCTGATACTCCGGTGGCCGTTGGGAAGGGAGGTCGATGCTCTCCGCTTCCTGTGGAACATGCTGCGGCTGGGGAGAGAGACCGGTTGTCTCCTCTCCCTGGAAGGCACACTCCGGCTGGGGAGGGAGGTCGATGCTCTCCCCTCCCTGTAGCTGGGTCTGTCGCTGGGGATCTGGGCCGCCTGCCCAGCATCCCTGTAGGGCCGGTAGAGAGACTGCGGTCCCATCTCCACCTGCCTGCTGGGGGTCCTCCCAGGACCAGTCTATGAGGCCTGCTGCCTCTGGTATCTCTGGCTGGGGAAGGGGACTGGTTGTCTCTTCCCTCTGCACGGTATACTGCCGCTGGGGAGGGAGGTCGCTGCTCTCCTCTCCCTGTAACTCTGGCTGCCGCTGGGAAGGGAGGTCGTTGCTCTCCGCTCCCTGTGACTCACTTTCTCGCTGGAGACCAGGTGTCCAGACCCTCAAACTCCACAGTTGGCGCTCAAAGGCTCGTGCCGCTTTGTTCTCCGTATCCAATTCCCGGATGATGCGACTGACTACCTCCTGTGCAGGGTCTGGACCATATCGGACTAGCCGCCTCTTTACCTCTGGAACGAAATCCGCGCCCTCATAGCGACGGATCAGGTTGAGGTGCTCTTCACAGGGTTCTGAATAGTGTCTTGTCAGCTCCATGCTGCTGTAGGTAGGGACGCTGCGCAGTGGCTAGCGTTGCCCTCAATAACTCTCCTACGATACCAGTGCTGTTGTGGTGCTGCTCCTTGCGCTAGGACGCCAATCCCACCGCTGCCGCCAAATGTTACGGTTGCCTCCAGGCTGGCTGGAAGTTGGACCGTAGAAAAGGATGCTCCTAGCGCTCACCAAAGAATCATCAGCACCATAGTCAGCAATCCCTGTAGTGATATAAGCTGTATCCTACAAACATGAGTCAAAGCTTCAAGTTAGAGGGTCAACATAGGTCTGATGTGCTGGAGCACACAGCCTCCTTTTTATTGAGGTTACATGCAAACAGGACACTCTCAGGGGGAGGCATAAAATCCCCCATCACACATTTGATATTAGATAGAGAGACACTCCCTTTGACAGGCCACAACATTTACTTCAGCAGATAACATTACACACAATAAAACAATGCAGTCCACCTTATCAATACTAGTCTGATTAGACAATGGGAAAGTTGATCACTAAACCTAATTAGAGCTAATCCCAGCAGACTTGTATTTAGAATAGGTTTCTTGAAGCTGAACAAAATTTAACTCTTAATGGCACACAATGAAACTGAACCAAGTGGGAGAAAGCCAGGGACAAGTCATTTCACAGGTCTGGGGACATAGTCTTAAAGGGGCATTGTTCATTAAAGTCACAATATGTCCCCAGATGGTTCTTAAAGGGCCACACACACCCAACAAAAGTCAATATGTCCTCAGGGGCACAATCTTCCAGGGGCCATAGTCATGTGGAAGGAGGCTGGCAAATAGGCTTCTCCAAAATCCAGGGAAGCAGGGCAATTTTTCATTTAAAGGGCCAGTTACAAACAGCAGTTTGTAACATTCCCATTTTATTTATTATTTTTATTGGAGGAATTGCAGTACAACGTTCACACTTCCATTTTAGTATATCATCACTCAGGCACAGCCCAAAGGGATCAGCACATTAGCACATCCCACACATGCTTAGTAATCCAATTGGATTGGAATATATCATTTAAAATATTTCCTTCCCCCACTCACGTTATTACACACGGGGATTTTAAATGTAGTAATATACTCTTATCAATAAAATGTTTCTTACAACCAGCACCACTTAACACCCAGTAATTTAGCAAAGGAGCACAGTTCCAGTTTCATTTTTATTTTTATTTATTATTTCTTTCCCGGTTTTCAGTTCTTTTTTTCCCCCTTTCTTATACACATCAGGGCACTTGTCCACATACCTAGCAATTATCACCATTCAAATTAGAAGGATGTTTTTTCCCTAACTATAGTTTACCCTATCATATCAAGCTGATTCTTCCATAATATCCACATCGCCTTGCTGCTAGTATCATCATTACTTTCTATTTTTTATGTGATTTCTCCCACAAGAGGCCCCGTGAATTTGTGACCCAGTAACCTTCCAATTCCTGACTTTCCTAAGTTCTGAGTGTTTCCCCCCCCCCCCCCGTTTTCGTCCCTAAACACACACAGGCATACTTATATCTACTCAACTACAACATAGTAAATAACGGAGACAAGTGACAGATGCCTATCAGATCACGGCAGGCAAATACACCTCCTCCTTCCACCAATAGTACTGTAGGGAAGGTAACCAACCAGTATTGAGGATTGAGACCAGCCTTTCAATTGCCAGCCAATAAAAAGCCCCTAGAAAGGCGGGCGCCCCACCTTTGACAAAGCCTTTTTTGGCGAAACATGTCAGGGAAGCTGGAGACTATTCTCCCTTTTTTAACTTAACAACTGTGTGAAATGGTAGTAGAATGTTTTATTAGAATTTAATTTAAATGGTATGCCTGCGTGTGAGTGAAACCTAGCAAACAGAGCCGCTTCAGACCTATGCAGTCTAATCAATGAAGGAATCCGTTCTCTAACGTAGTTATCCAACGGTGTCTAATTACAAACAAGGCACCTTAGATAGAAGCGGTGAGCCGACTCAGCTTAGACCACATTAGGTCTTCAAATATATAGTGCCTAACTTACTACTAAGACCGAAGCTGTGAGTAGATTCAGCCCAAATTACATTAAGTCTCTAATACACAGAGACCCTGCTAATTCTAACAACCGGTATTTTGGAATATACCTATGATAATACCGGAGAGTCATCTACTGATAGTTTAATGGCTCTATTATAAATATACAAGCAATAAGTACCCTGGAGTAATAATCTACCTCTGCATAGAGGATACTTCTATAGTGCACCAAACACACTGACCAGATACGAACTTATCATTTACCAGAATTGCTCTACTCTTTGATATTCAAGTGAACTGCACTCAATATAATTTGTAAATATCGGTTTATATAACCGGTGGTATCATAACAGGGGTTACCCCAAGGCTTAATACCTTTAACGTTACTTTCACACCACCACTGTGACTTTACTAATAGCTCTTTACTGGGACATATGGTAATATGCTGTCCATTTAAGATCATTAATACTAAAAAGTTAAGCACAAACATAGTGCAATATTAAAACGAAACCACGATCCAATGAAATTGAAGCACTTACAGAGTGATTTGTATTAACTTGCAACACTTCCCAGACAGCAACAAATGCAGCTATTAGATTACTGTTGCACGTCCATTGAGTGTGAACTTACTTTTATTCACTGGTGATGTTACTAAAAGTTAAAACAGCCTACAGGATACCGCAATTTGAGTCTATTCAATAGTAAAGAGTAATAAATATAGTGCCCAGTACGGGGGGTATATATTAGAGCATTTTCATCTTATTACCCATTTCAAATTTATACTTGTTCAGGTGCGTTGTGACTATTGCTTGATATCTTAGAGTACAATATTGACAACTCTGACTCCTATATTAGTATATTCCATCAGGAAATTATAATTGGGGGTTCTCTATTAAGTGGTACCACTCACCCCTTAGATTTGTGAGGAATCCATTTTAAAGAGGGGGGTAGCAACAAGGAAAGAAATATAATCCCATAATCTTGGATATTATTACATTTAAAATTATTTCTTCCCCCTCTTCAAGTAGATACAACTTGGAGAGCATATCACTTATTCGTCAGATTATTCTCCTCAGGAGTTACATTCTCCCATTTCTACACCAGTTGGAATTTTAATACCCTTTTTTCTATTTAATTATCAAACAAATAAAAGTTAAGTTTTAAATCGTCTTGTCTGGGGCCTAGTACCTAGGTATACAAGGCCAATCTACTAGTTTTTGCTGTTGAGTGCTACCAGTACACTCTTTCAATTGCAGAATCCAATTGACCTTTCTAGTTTGCCTCTTTTAGTGTACAGCACCTAAGTCCCCGCACACATTTCTCTTTTGTTATTTCTCATATTCCAGGAGAATAGAATTTATTGTGGGACACAGCTATTGTAGTGCCGTTGTCGTTTTTCTTTTTTGTTCTTTAAATATATATAAGTAGCCCTTTTAAGTAGCCATGGTATTGATAATCAACTCTTTATGTTCGTGTAAAACCACATTTGCTTGTATATTTTTGGCATTCTGTGTTATCCATATTAAGTGTACAAAACCATATTAACTTGTCTGAAAATTGCCACACTTACACAATGCCAATACACATTTTATTATCTTTACCTTACTTAGATTTCTGGACCACATTAATGTGCTATAAAAATATATCCGTTTTAAGGTTTTTACAACATCTGCATGTTTTCAGTGTAGTGAATTGAGTGTCAGTCTAACTTTAATTACTACGGTAGTGGTGGTAATGACCTCAATTTCACATAAAGAGCTGTTTGGTTGGGATTTTGTAGACCTGCGTTTTTTATTATTTATTTTTTAAAAACATTCACCTAGATTACGAGTTTTGCGTTAGGGTCAAAATGCAGCGTTGACTGGTCCTAACGCTGTTTTTTTACGGCCGCTGGTATTACGAGTTTCCGTAACGCCACAAAAATATCCATCTCCGCTCAAATCATTAACGTAAACCCAGACCCAGTAGTTAACCATATACCACTAACAAAAACATCCACAAATCACAAAAAAAAATTACACAAATTATACTTACACTCATACAAACACTACAGGGCTTTCCAGCGGGAAAGTAAAAACCAAGGCGTACAGGAAACCTATTTCAGGCAACTCTGTATTATTTGGCACTAGTTGCCATCCTAAGCATGTTCCCCAGGCTATTGCCAAAGGGGAAATGATCCGATTGAAACGGAACTGCTCTGATGAAAATGAATTCAAGATACTAGCTAGAGACCTGGAAGTTAGATTACATCAGAGAAAATATTCCAAGAATGCCATTTTCAGAGCAAAAAAATCAGTGAGTACGAAGAGCTAGAGAAAGTCTTCTTCAGTCCCCTGGACAGGAAAGAAATCAATACAAAGGGGTTACTTTTGTTACCACACATAGTAGCCAATACACAGTTCTATTGTCCGTAAACACTTTCCTATTCTGAAAGCAGACGATTGGTAGATACAGTAGACAATGGAGTCAGGTGCTCATATAAAAAGGGCCCAACCCTGGGTTCACTTCTATCTCCCACTATGCTGCCCACACATACAAAAGATTCAAGCTCTTGGATTAAACATCAGGGCATGTACAGATGTGGTCATACCAGGTGTAAACCCTGTGAATATGTTAGCATCTGTAACTC
Source organism: Bombina bombina (assembly GCF_027579735.1). Classification (NCBI taxonomy): domain Eukaryota; kingdom Metazoa; phylum Chordata; class Amphibia; order Anura; family Bombinatoridae; genus Bombina; species Bombina bombina. Next base: position 1,450,530,481 of record NC_069500.1, on the reverse strand, counting down.
TTTCTCAAGTTATGCCACAGGCAAATCGAATAGCATCAAATCGTGCCTTAACTGCACGTGCAAATATGTCATCTACTTACTTAATTGTTCTCAGTGTAAGGTTCAGTATGTGGGGCTCACCTCTAGAGACGTCAATACCAGAATTAGGGAACACTTATCATCATTTAAGGTAGCAAGAACTACCACCCCAGTGGTACAGCACTTTGGAGGATACCATGGTGGCAATCTTGCCAGCTTCACATGGTGTGCCATTGAGAAGGTTGTCAGACCCAAAAGGGGGGGCTCCATTGATCGGATTTTGGAGTTGAGGGAAGCCTTTTGGATCTTCACATTGGGAACCAGGATTCCCAATGGTCTCAACTCCAAATATGACATTATGAACTTTTGGTAGCTCTTAGTTAGTGTACATTTTTGCATGCCATGTATCTCACATTATTATATTATCTGGTCCCCTCTATCCTGAAAGGGGTTTACATAGATTATATCTTTATTGCCTAATATGTTCAGTCATTGTTCTCCAACTATCCCATGGACACATAATGTCCTTATATTTATATCTGCTGATGATATGCTGTCAATCTGTTAATCTGAGATTGTGCCTATACCCTCTCTTATATGTGCATTATTTACAGATATAACGACATTCCTTCTCTAAGTGACGTTCGTTAGACAGGTACCACAGCTGCATATTTCTCTTTCCCTTATGTTTATTGTATCCGGGGAAATTTACATTTATTAGCTTCACATATCACACACTCCAGTAGCTGTTTGTTTAAGGTTAGTCATGGGTTAACATAGTTAGATGGTTGTACTTGGTAGGGAGCAGGTGTGTTTTTGTTCTTGTTTTTACGTTTGTGGAAATAAAGAAGAATTAATGTTATACTCCTTGGACTTTGCTCTTTATTATCGTATTATATGCCAGTTTACTTGAAGTTACGCTGTGGGGAGGTGTGAGCTACACTCATCCAGCCATTGGAGGAACAGGACTGCTGATACGTCAAGGGGGCGTGGACAAGGGACGCCGCGATCACGGAGCACAACCACGAGGACACCGAGCCATCCCAGTGTAGACAGACGAGCACTTGGATAGGTAATATACATTACCCGTGCACTGCTGAGACTACAGATGATCCAGTAAGGAAATGGCTGGGGCAACAGTGGATTGTTATGCTGTACCGTGTTCTCCTCTTGCAGTTTGTATTTCATTTGACTATTATATGAACTTTTATATGAACTTTTTATCTACATATTGGCTGGATGTTGTATAAAATATCTGGACATCAGTCTCAAGCTACTTACTGAACTGTGAACCGGAGTATCTGGTGTTTGTGTGTATAAAGCTTGGTAAACCCATAGGACTCAACAGAACTTTACAAGTATCATATGGTTCTTTAAATGTTCCTTTTAGAATGACACTTGCACACTACTGATGTTCTATTAGTATAAAAGCAGATCCATAACCCATCAAGCAGTCAGTTCAGGGCAGGAAAGTGACCACAGCACATAGAGAGTGTTAGCCAAAGGGTGTTTAATGCCACACAAACCAGTGGCAAAGGCTATCACAAAATCTGTTATTGCTAAATAAACTGAATATAATAACCACTGTGTGTTCTGTTTACAAACTTTAGTTTAGTCGTTTCTCTAATTACTCCCATTTCTATAATTAATGGTGAGACAATTACATCATAATCAAGAGCGTTGATTATTATGAGCCCCTAACAAGCTCCGTAAGGATCTAATTTTCTAATGCTGACTCGCTGCTGCAAACATAATAATTACAGATTCCCATGGGTTTGTCTATCACAGATTATTCATTACTAACACTGCAGCTTGTATTGGTTACATGAAATAATGACCTAAACCCCTCATTCTTTCATGTCTCTTTATTTTCTAAAAAGTTACCTTTTTGTTATTACGATTTTATATTAAAGGGCCATGAAACACTTAAAAGTGATGCAGCATAACTGTAAAAAGCTGACTAGAAAATATCACCTGAGCATCTCTATGTAAAAAGAAAGATATTTTGGGGGATATTTATCAAAGGTCTGGCGGATCTGATCCGACAGCGCGGATCAGGTCCGCCAGACCTCGCTGAATGTGGAGAGCAATACGCTCTCCATATTCAGCACTGCACAAGCAGCTCTTGTTAGCTGCTGGTGCAACGCCGCCCCCTGCAGATTCGCGGCCAATCGGCCGCCTACAGGAAGGTGTCAATCAACCCGATATTACTTGATCGGGTTGATTTTCGGAGATGTGTGTCCGCCTGCTCAGAGCAGGCGGACAGGTTATGGAGCAGCGGTTTTTAGACCGCTGCTTCATAACTGCTGTTTCTGGTGAGCCTGCAGCTTGATAAATGGGCCCCTTTACCTAAAAATGCCCTAAGTATTCACACCCCATTGTAAAGAACTTTAAGCAGCAAATCAGTATGCCTGTCGCAGGACTTGCAAGGGAGTGTGCCTCATGCACACTCATATTATTTCCCTATTCAGTTTATGGAAGTTCACTATGAAATCTCATGAGAGTTAAAGGGACAGTCTAGGCCAAACTAAACTTTCATGATTCAGGGCATGTAATTTTAAACAATTTTCCAATTTACTTTTATCACCAATTTTGCTTTGTTCTATTGGTATTCTTAGTTGAAAGCTTAACCTAGGAGGTTCATATGCTAATTTCTTAGACCTTGAAGGCCACCTCTTTTCAGACTGCATTTTAACAGTTTTTCACCAGAGGGTGTTAGTTCACGTATTTCATATAGATAACACTGTGCTCGTGCACGTGAAGTTATCTGGGAGCAGGTACTGAAATAAAGGGGCAGTTTGCAGAGGTTTACATACAAGATAATCACAGAGGTTAAAAGTATATTATTATAACTGTGTTGGTTATGCAAAACTGGGAAATGGGTAATAAAGGGATTATCTATCTTTTAAAACAATAAACATTCTGGTGTAGACTGTCCCTTTAAGTGAAATCTCATGAGATCACAGTAAAAGAGTTCATGACCTCAGCACTGTTGATGCTGATTGGCTGCTGTTCATTTCTTCATTATTTTTTTTACCTGTAGATGGACAGTAAGTGAAGTATAACTTTTTACACAGCACTTACTCTGGTGAGCTGAGGAAATTGTGAGGTAAAATATCTTCCTTTCCCCCTCCCCAACTGTCCCTGATTTTAGGGGTCTGTCCCGGGTTGCTTGCAATCCGTCCCACATTTCCCCATTACCTGTTAGATTCCATGTGGAAAAGGAATGGTGTGTGGGTTAAGCAGGAGTAGGAAGGCTGTATACACTCTGACCACGGGTAATGGTGACCTCTAACCTCTGGTAGTGATGACGTCTAACCCCTGGTGATAATACTAGCATGCCTTCAGTTTTATACAACGAGCAGTGCTAACACCAGGGTAACGAGCAATGGCTGACGCAGACTGCCAGCTAATGTGCTTGCCAACCCCAGGACCTCATACAATGAATTACAGATACCCATATATGATGTAGTGTGTGTATCTGCATGTATAAGTGTGTGTGTGTATCTGCATGTATAAGTGTATGCTAGCAGTGTGTGTGTATCTGCATGTATAAGTGTATGCTATGTAGTGTGTGTGTGTATCTGTATGTATAAGTGTATGCTATGTAGTGTGTATCTGCATGTATAAGTGTGTGTGTGTATCTGCATGTATAAGTGTATGCTAGCAGTGTGTGTGTATCTGCATGTGTAAGTGTATGCTATGTAGTGTGTGTGTGTATCTGTATGTATAAGTGTATGCTATGTAGTGTGTGTGTGTATCTGCATGTATAAGTGTATGCTATGTAGTGTGTGTGTATCTGCATGTATAAGTGTATGCTATGTAGTGTGTGTATGTATCTGCATGTATAAGTGTATGCTATGTAGTGTGTGTGTATCTGCATGTATAAGTGTATGCTATGTAGTGTGTGTGTATCTGCATGTATAAGTGTATGCTATGTAGTGTGTGTGTATCTGCATGTATAAGTGTATGCTGTGTAGTGTGTGTGTATCTGCATGTATAAGTGTATGCTATGTAGTGTGTGTGTATCTGCATGTATAAGTGTATGCTGTGTAGTGTGTGTGTATCTGCATGTATAAGTGTATGCTGTGTAGTGTGTGTGTATCTGCATGTATAAGTGTATGCTATGTAGTGTGTGTGTATCTGCATGTATAAGTGTATGCTGTGTAGTGTGTGTGTATCTGCATGTGTAAGTGTATGCTATGTAGTGTGTGTATGTATCTGCATGTATAAGTGTATGCTATGTAGTGTGTGTGTGTATCTGCATGTATAAGTGTATGCTATGTAGTGTGTATGTATCTGCATGTATAAGTGTATGCTATGTAGTGTGTGTGTGTATCTGTATGTATAAGTGTATGCTATGTAGTGTGTGTGTATCTGCATGTATAAGTGTATGCTATGTAGTGTGTGTGTATCTGCATGTATAAGTGTATGCTATGTAGTGTGTGTGTATCTGCATGTATAAGTGTATGCTATGTAGTGTGTGTGTATCTGCATGTATAAGTGTATGCTGTGTAGTGTGTGTGTATCTGCATGTATAAGTGTATGCTATGTAGTGTGTGTGTATCTGTATGTATAAGTGTATGCTATGTAGTGTGTGTGTATCTGCATGTGTAAGTGTATGCTATGTAGTGTGTGTATGTATCTGCATGTATAAGTGTATGCTATGTAGTGTATGTGTATCTGTATGTATAAGTGTATGCTATGTAGTGTGTGTTTGTGTATCTGCATGTATAAGTGTATGCTATGTAGTGTGTGTGTGTATCTGCATGCGTAAGTGTATGCTATGTAGTGTGTGTGTATCTGCATGTGTAAGTGTATGCTATGTAGTGTGTGTGTATGTATCTGCATGTGTAAGTGTATGCTATGTAGTGTATGTGTATCTGTATGTATAAGTGTATGCTATGTAGTGTGTGTGTGTATCTGCATGCGTAAGTGTATGCTATGTAGTGTATGTGTATCTGCATGTGTAAGTGTATGCTATGTAATGTGTGTGTGTGTATCTGCATGAAAAAGTGTATGCTATGTACTGTGTGTGTATCTGCATGTGTAAGTGTATGCTATGTAGTGTGTGTGTATCTGCATGTATAAGTGTATGCTATGTAGTGTGTGTGTATCTGCATGAATTAGTGTATGCTATGTAGTGTGTGTGTGTGTATCTGCATGTGTAAGTGTATGCTGTGTAGTGTATGTGTATCTGCCTGTATAAGTGTATGCTATGTAGTGTGTGTGTATCTGCATGTGTAAGTGTATGCTATGTAGTGTGTGTGTATCTGCATGTATAAGTGTATGATATGTAGTGTGTGTGTATCTGTATGTATAAGTGTATGCTATGTAGTGTGTGTGTATCTGCATGTATAAGTGTATGCTATGTAGTGTGTGTGTATCTGCATGTATAAGTGTATGCTATGTAGTGTGTGTGTATCTGCATGTATAACATGTATAAGTGTATGCTATGTAGTGTATGTGTATCTGCCTGTATAAGTGTAAGCTATGTAGTGTGTGTGTATCTGCATGTGTAAGTGTATGCTATGTAGTGTGTGTGTATCTGCATGTATAAGTGTATGCTATGTAGTGTGTGTGTGTGTATCTGCATGTATAAGTGTATGCTATGTAGTGTGTGTGTATCTGCATGTATAAGTGTATGCTATGTAGTGTGTGTGTGTGTATCTGCATGTGTAAGTGTATGCTATGTAGTGTGTGTGTATCTGCATGTGTAAGTGTATGCTATGTAGTGTGTGTGTGTATCTGCATGTGTAAGTGTATGCTATGTAGTGTGTGTGCATCTGCATGTATAAGTGTATGCTATGTAGTGTGTGTGTATCTGCATGTATAAGTGTATGCTATGTAGTGTGTGTATCTGCATGTATAAGTGTATGCTATGTAGTGTGTGTGTATCTGCATGTATAAGTGTATGCTAGCAGTGTGTGTGTGTATCTGCATGTGTAAGTGTATGCTATGTAGTGTGTGTGTATCTGCATATATAAGTGTATGCTAGCAGTGTGTGTGTGTATCTGCATGTGTAAGTGTATGCTATGTAGTGTATGTGTATCTGTATGTATAAGTGTATGCTATGTAGTGTGTGTGTGTATCTTCATGTGTAAGTGTATGCTATGTAGTGTATGTGTATCTGTATGTATAAGTGTATGCTATGTAGTGTGTGTGTATCTGCATGTGTAAGTGTATGCTATGTAGTGTATGTGTATCTGTATGTATAAGTGTATGCTATGTAGTGTGTGTGTATCTGCATGTGTAAGTGTATGCTATGTAGTGTGTGTGTATCTGCATGTGTAAGTGTATGCTATGTAGTGTGTGTATCTGCATGTATAAGTGTATGCTATGTAGTGTGTGTGTATCTGCATGTATAAGTGTATGCTATGTAGTGTGTGTATCTGCATGTATAAGTGTATGCTATGTAGTGTGTGTGTATCTGCATGTATAAGTGTATGCTAGCAGTGTGTGTGTGTATCTGCATGTGTAAGTGTATGCTATGTAGTGTGTGTGTATCTGCATGTATAAGTGTATGCTAGCAGTGTGTGTGTGTATCTGCATGTGTAAGTGTATGCTATGTAGTGTGTGTGTATCTGCATATATAAGTGTATGCTAGCAGTGTGTGTGTGTATCTGCATGTGTAAGTGTATGCTATGTAGTGTATGTGTATCTGTATGTATAAGTGTATGCTATGTAGTGTGTGTGTGTATCTTCATGTGTAAGTGTATGCTATGTAGTGTATGTGTATATGTATGTATAAGTGTATGCTATGTAGTGTGTGTGTATCTGCATGTGTAAGTGTATGCTATGTAGTGTATGTGTATCTGTATGTATAAGTGTATGCTATGTAGTGTGTGTGTATCTGCATGTGTAAGTGTATGCTATGTAGTGTGTGTGTATCTGCATGTGTAAGTGTATGCTATGTAGTGTGTGTATCTGCATGTATAAGTGTATGCTATGTAGTGTGTGTGTATCTGCATGTATAAGTGTATGCTATGTAGTGTGTGTGTATCTGCATGTATAAGTGTATGCTATGTAGTGTGTGTGTATCTGCATGTATAAGTGTATGCTATGTAGTGTGTGTGTATCTGCATGTATTAGTGTATGCTATGTAGTGTGTGTGTGTATCTGCATGTATAAGTGTATGCTATGTAGTGTGTGTGTATCTGCATGTATAAGTGTATGCTATGTAGTGTGTGTGTGTATCTGCATGTGTAAGTGTATGCTATGTAGTGTATGTGTATCTGCATGTGTAAGTGTATGCTATGTAGTGTGTGTGTATGTACTGCATGTATAAGTGTATGCTATGTAGTGTGTGTGTGTGTGTATCTGCATGTGTAAGTGTATGCTATGTAGGGTATGTGTATCTGCATGTGTAAGTGTATGCTATGTAGTGTGTGTGTATGTACTGCATGTATAAGTGTATGCTATGTAGTGTGTGTGTGTATCTGCATGTATAAGTGTATAATATGTAGTGTGTGTGTATCTGCATGTGTAAGTGTATGCTATGTAGTGTATGTGTATCTGCATGTATAAGTGTATGCTATGTAGTGTGTGTGTGTATCTGCATGTATAAGTGTATACTATGTAGTGTGTGTGTATCTGCATGTATAAGTGTATGCTATGTAGTGTGTGTGTGTATCTGCATGTATAAGTGTATACTATGTAGTGTGTGTGTATCTGCATGTGTAAGTGTATGCTATGTAGTGTATGTGTATCTGCATGTGTAAGTGTATGCTATGTAGTGTGTGTGTATGTATCTGCATGTATAAGTGTATGCTATGTAGTGTGTGTGTGTATCTGCATGTATAAGTGTATACTATGTAGTGTGTGTGTATCTGCATGTATAAGTGTATGCTATGTAGTGTGTGTGTGTGTATCTGCATGTATAAGTGTATGCTATGTAGTGTGTGTATCTGCATGTATAAGTGTATGCTATGTAGTGTGTGTGTATCTGCATGTATAAGTGTATGCTATGTAGTGTGTGTGTATCTGCATGTATAAGTGTATGCTATGTAGTGTGTGTGTATCTGCATGTATAAGTGTATGCTATGTAGTGTGTGTGTATCTGCATGTATAAGTGTATGCTATGTAGTGTGTGTGTATCTGCATGCATAAGTTTATGCTATGTAGTGTTTGTGTATCTGCATGTATAAGTGTATGCTATGTAGGTTGTGTGTATCTGCATGTGTAAGTGTATGCTATGTAGTGTGTGTGTATCTGCATGTATAAGTGTATGCTATGTAGTGTGTGTGTATCTGCATGTATAAGTGTATACTATGTAGTGTGTGTGTATCTGCATGTATAAGTGTATGCTATGTAGTGTGTGTGTGTATCTGCATGTATAAGTGTATGCTATGTAGTGTGTGTGTGTATCTGCATGTATAAGTGTATGCTATGTAGTGTGTGTGTATCTGCATGTGTAAGTGTATGCTATGTAGTGTGTGTGTATCTGCATGTATAAGTGTATGCTATGTAGTGTGTGTGTATCTGCATGTATAAGTGTATGCTATGTAGTGTGTGTGTATCTGCATGTATAAGAGTATGCTATTTAGAATGTGTGTGTATGTATCTGCATGTATAAGTGTATGCTATGTAGTGTGTGTATGTATCTGCATGTATAAGTGTATGCTATGTAGTGTGTGTGTATCTGCATGTGTAAGTGTATGCTATGTAGTGTGTGTGTGTGTATCTGCATGTATAAGTGTATGCTATGTAGTGTGTGTGTATCTGCATGTATAAGTGTATGCTATGTAGTGTGTGTGTGTACCTGCATGTATAAGTGTATGCTATGTAGTGTGTGTGTGTATCTGCATTTATAAGTGTATGCTGTGTAGTGTGTGTGTATCTGCATGTGTAAGTGTAAGCTATGTAGTGTGTGTGTATCTGCATGTATAAGTGTATGCTATGTAGTGTGTGTGTATCTGCATGTATAAGAGTATGCTATTTAGTGTGTGTGTATCTGCATGTGTAAGTGTATACTATGTAGTGTGTGTGTATCTGCATGTATAAGTGTATGCTATGTAGTGTGTGTGTGTATCTGCATGTATAAGTGTATGCTATGTAGTGTGTGTGTATCTGCATGTATAAGTGTAAGCTATGTAGTGTGTGTGTGTATCTGCATGTATAAGTGTATGCTATGTAGTGTGTGTGTGTATCTGCATGTATAAGTGTATGCTATTTAGTGTGTGTGTGTATCTGCATGTATAAGTGTATGCTATGTAGTGTGTGTGTGTATCTGCATGTGTAAGTGTATGCTATGTAGTGTGTGTGTATCTGCATGTATAAGTGTATGCTATGTAGTGTGTGTGTATCTGCATGTATAAGTGTATGCTATGTAGTGTGTGTATGTATCTTCATGTATAAGTGTATGCTATGTAGTGTGTGTGTATCTGCATGTGTAAGTGTATGCTATGTAGTGTGTGTGTGTGTATCTGCATGTATAAGTGTATGCTATGTAGTGTGTGTGTATCTGCATGTATAAGTGTATGCTATGTAGTGTGTGTGTATCTGCATGTATAAGTGTATAACTTATAAAAAACAATCTTATAAGTTACGAAAAAACCGGAAGTCAGAAAGCATTACTATTTCCGGTCACAGGTACACTTCCCCTATAAAAGACCCTCAATTAAAGCTTACCATCAGTCTTGATAAAGGCCTAGGAAAAGGCCGAAACGCGTAGACCTGGTAAGCAGTTTTTCAATAGGAGTACATATTTGAAATTGTTTTACACATTGTGTATTATTTCTATCCCACAGGTTTCTATTTTTGAATTTTAAACACTTTTTCTTCACCATTTTATTTTCATTTTTATTGTGATAAATCTGCTGAAAACTTCGCACTCAGCACCTCTCTTTTTTATATTATTCACTGGGGCAGGGACCCCCTGGCTGCATAAGGACATCACATAATAAGAGACAAGGACAACACTGTACACAGAGACTCCACTCTACATTCATTTCCCCTTTTTTCTTCACGTATTTTATTCATTTTTTCTCAGTTCCTCAGTGAACTCAGGATTGACATATTTTTCACTTGATTTGTCATATTTTTTCATTTGTATTTTCAACACAGGATTTACTCTTTTTATTTTTGGAACACTTCACACAGGAACACTGTCACATTTCCTTTTCTGGACATTGGATCACCGTCACATTTTTATATTTTTATATTTTACACTTTTTTCAACATTGTCAATTGAAATATTTTTATTGACATTTGAATTATTTTTATTGTCATTTAATTACATTTTGTATTGTCAATTGAATTGTATCTGTATCACCCACATTTACATGTTATATTATCTCCAACTAGATTTCTTCTCCAATGTGTTTATGCTTTCAAGATTTTAATCATATATATTTTTAGCGTGGATCCATGCACATGTAATATTGTGTTTTTATGAAACATTGCAATTTTATCGTCTCATATATGTTTTATCTACAATAAATTGTTTTAACACTTTTACCACATACTTGCAGCACACGACAGAGTTTACTCAAATATATAACCTTAGCCTCCTCATTGTTGGCGCCTGGGCATATTTCTCATAGTTCTATTTCTATAGGTGGGAGCTAGGTACCACCGCCTCAGGCTTAAAAGGTTCCAGTTGGCGCTGGGATATACCACTACATCCCTATTGTATAAGTGTATGCTATGTAGTGTGTGTGTGTACCTGCATGTATAAGTGTATGCTATGTAGTGTGTGTGTGTATCTGCATGTATAAGTGTATGCTGTGTAGTGTGTGTGTATCTGCATGTGTAAGTGTAAGCTATGTAGTGTGTGTGTATCTGCATGTATAAGTGTGTGTGTGTATCTGCATGTATAAGTGTGTGTGTATCTGCATGTATAAGTGTATGTATAAGTGTGTGTGTGTGTGTGTATCTGCATGTATAAGTGTGTGTGTATGTGTATCTGCATGTATAAGTGTGTGTGTGTATCTGCATGTGTAAGTGTGTGTGTATGTGTATCTGCATGTATAAGTGTGTGTGTGTATCTGCATGTGTAAGTGTATGCTATGTAGTGTATGTGTATCTGCATGCATAAGTGTATGCTATGTAGTGTGTGTATGTATCTGCATGTATAAGTGTATGCTATGTAATGTGTGTGTATCTGCATGTATAAGTGTATGCTGTGTAGTGTGTGTGTATCTGCATGTATAAGTGTATGCTATGTAGTGTGTGTATCTGCATGTATAAGTGTATGCTATGTAGTGTGTGTGTATCTGCATGTATAAGTGTATGCTATGTAGAGTGTGTGTACCTGCATGTATAAGTGTATGCTATGTAGTGTGTGTGTGTTTCTGCATGTATAAGTGTATACTGTGTAGTGTGTGTGTATCTGCATGTATAAGTGTATGCTATGTAGTGTGTGTGTGTATCTGCATGTATAAGTGTATGCTGTGTAGTGTGTGTGTATCTGCATGTATAAGTGTAAGCTATGTAGTGTTTGTGTATCTGCATGTGTAAGTGTATGCTATGTAGTGTGTGTGTGTATCTGTATGTATAAGTGTATGCTATGTAGTGTGTGTGTGTGTATCTGCATGTATAAGTGTATGCTATGTAGTGTGTGTATGTATCTGCATGTATAAGTGTATGCTATGTAGTGTGTGTGTATCTGCATGTATAAGTGTATGCTATGTAGTGTGTGTGTGTATCTCCATGTATAAGTGTATGCTATGTAGTGTGTATGTATCTGCATGTATAAGTGTATGCTATGTAGTGTATCTGTATCTGCATGTATAAGTGTATGCTATGTAGTGTGTGTGTGTGTGTATCTGCATGTGTAAGTGTATGCTATGTAGTGTGTGTGTATCTGCATGTGTAAGTGTATGCTATGTAGTGTGTGTGTGTATCTGCATGTATAAGTGTATGCTATGTAGTGTGTGTATCTGCATGTATAGGTGTATGCTATGTAGTGTGTGTGTATCTGCATGTATAAGTGTATGCTATGTAGTGTGTGTGTGTATCTGCATGTGTAAGTGTATGCTATGTAGTGTGTGTGTATCTGCATGTATAAGTGTATGCTATGTAGTGTGTGTGTATCTGCATGTATAAGTGTATGCTATGTAGTGTGTGTGTGTATCTGCATGTGTAAGTGTATGCTATGTAGTGTGTGTGTATCTGCATGTAGAAGTGTATGCTATGTAGTGTGTGTGTGTGTATCTGCATGTGTAAGTGTATGCTATGTAGTGTGTGTGTGTGTATCTGCATGTGTAAGTGTATGCTATGTAGTGTGTGTGTATCTGCATGTATAAGTGTATGCTATGTAGTGTGTGTGTATCTGCATGTATAAGTGTATGCTATGTAGTGTGTGTGTGTATCTGCATGTATAAGTGTATGCTGTGTAGTGTGTGTGTATCTGCATGTGTAAGTGTATGCTATGTAGTGTGTGTGTATCTGCATGTATAAGTGTATGCTATGTAGTGTGTGTGTATCTGCATGTATAAGTGTATGCTATGTAGTGTGTGTGTATCTGCATGTATAAGTGTATGCTATGTAGTGTGTGTATCTGCATGTATAAGTGTATGCTATGTAGTGTGTGTGTGTATCTGCATGTATAAGTGTATGCTATGTAGTGTGTATGTATCTGCATGTATAAGTGTATGCTATGTAGTGTATGTGTATCTGCATGTATAAGTGTATGCTATGTAGTGTGTGTGTGTGTATCTGCATGTGTAAGTGTATGCTATGTAGTGTGTGTGTATCTGCATGTGTAAGTGTATGCTATGTAGTGTGTGTGTGTATCTGCATGTATAAGTGTATGCTATGTAGTGTGTGTATCTGCATGTATAGGTGTATGCTATGTAGTGTGTGTGTATCTGCATGTATAAGTGTATGCTATGTAGTGTGTGTGTGTATCTGCATGTGTAAGTGTATGCTATGTAGTGTGTGTGTATCTGCATGTATAAGTGTATGCTATGTAGTGTGTGTGTATCTGCATGTATAAGTGTATGCTATGTAGTGTGTGTGTGTATCTGCATGTGTAAGTGTATGCTATGTAGTGTGTGTGTATCTGCATGTAGAAGTGTATGCTATGTAGTGTGTGTGTGTGTGTATCTGCATGTGTAAGTATATGCTATGTAGTGTGTGTGTGTGTATCTGCATGTGTAAGTGTATGCTATGTAGTGTGTGTGTATCTGCATGTATAAGTGTATGCTACGTAGTGTGTGTGTATCTGCATGTATAAGTGTATGCTATGTAGTGTGTGTGTGTATCTGCATGTATAAGTGTATGCTGTGTAGTGTGTGTGTATCTGCATGTGTAAGTGTATGCTATGTAGTGTGTGTGTATCTGCATGTATAAGTGTATGCTGTGTAGTGTGTGTGTATCTGCATGTGTAAGTGTATGCTATGTAGTGTGTGTGTATCTGCATGTATAAGTGTATGCTATGTAGTGTGTGTGTATCTGCATGTATAAGTGTATGCTATGTAGTGTGTGTGTATCTGCATGTATAAGTGTATGCTATGTAGTGTGTGTGTATCTGCATGTATAAGTGTATGCTATGTAGTGTGTGTGTCTCTGCATGTATAAGTGTATGCTATGTAGTGTGTGTGTATCTGCATGTATAAGTGTATGCTATGTAGTGTGTGTGTATCTGCATGTATAAGTGTATGCTATGTAGTGTGTGTGTATCTGCATGTATAAGTGTATGCTATGTAGTGTGTGTGTATCTGCATGTATAAGTGTATGCTATGTAGTGTGTGTGTATCTGCATGTATAAGTGTATGCTATGTAGTGTGTGTGTATCTGCATGTGTAAGTGTATGCTATGTAGTGTGTGTGTGTGTATCTGCATGTATAAGTGTAAGCTATGTAGTGTGTATCTGCATGTATAAGTGTATGCTATGTAGTGTGTGTGTATCTGCATGTATAAGTGTATGCTGTGTAGTGTGTGTGTATCTGCATGTGTAAGTGTATGCTATGTAGTGTGTGGGTATCTGCATGTATAAGTGTATGCTATGTAGTGTGTGTGTATCTGCATGTATAAGTGTATTGCTATGTAGTGTGTGTGTATCTGCATGTATAAGTGTATGCTATGTAGTGTGTGTGTATCTGCATGTATAAGTGTATGCTATGTAGTGTGTGTGTCTCTGCATGTATAAGTGTATGCTATGTAGTGTGTGTGTATCTGCATGTATAAGTGTATGCTATGTAGTGTGTGTGTATCTGCATGTATAAGTGTATGCTATGTAGTGTGTGTGTATCTGCATGTATAAGTGTATGCTATGTAGTGTGTGTGTATCTGCATGTATAAGTGTATGCTATGTAGTGTGTGTATCTGCATGTATAAGTGTATGCTATGTAGTGTGTATGTATCTGCATGTATAAGTGTATGCTATGTAGTGTATGTGTATCTGCATGTATAAGTGTATGCTATGTAGTGTGTGTGTGTGTATCTGCATGTGTAAGTGTATGCTATGTAGTGTGTGTGTATCTGCATGTGTAAGTGTATGCTATGTAGTGTGTGTGTGTATCTGCATGTATAAGTGTATGCTATGTAGTGTGTGTATCTGCATGTATAGGTGTATGCTATGTAGTGTGTGTGTATCTGCATGTATAAGTGTATGCTATGTAGTGTGTGTGTGTATCTGCATGTGTAAGTGTATGCTATGTAGTGTGTGTGTATCTGCATGTATAAGTGTATGCTATGTAGTGTGTGTGTATCTGCATGTATAAGTGTATGCTATGTAGTGTGTGTGTGTATCTGCATGTGTAAGTGTATGCTATGTAGTGTGTGTGTATCTGCATGTAGAAGTGTATGCTATGTAGTGTGTGTGTGTGTATCTGCATGTGTAAGTATATGCTATGTAGTGTGTGTGTGTGTATCTGCATGTGTAAGTGTATGCTATGTAGTGTGTGTGTATCTGCATGTATAAGTGTATGCTACGTAGTGTGTGTGTATCTGCATGTATAAGTGTATGCTATGTAGTGTGTGTGTGTATCTGCATGTATAAGTGTATGCTGTGTAGTGTGTGTGTATCTGCATGTGTAAGTGTATGCTATGTAGTGTGTGTGTATCTGCATGTATAAGTGTATGCTGTGTAGTATGTGTGTATCTGCATGTGTAAGTGTATGCTATGTAGTGTGTGTGTATCTGCATGTATAAGTGTATGCTATGTAGTGTGTGTGTATCTGCATGTATAAGTGTATGCTATGTAGTGTGTGTGTATCTGCATGTATAAGTGTATGCTATGTAGTGTGTGTGTATCTGCATGTATAAGTGTATGCTATGTAGTGTGTGTGTCTCTGCATGTATAAGTGTATGCTATGTAGTGTGTGTGTATCTGCATGTATAAGTGTATGCTATGTAGTGTGTGTGTATCTGCATGTATAAGTGTATGCTATGTAGTGTGTGTGTATCTGCATGTATAAGTGTATGCTATGTAGTGTGTGTGTATCTGCATGTATAAGTGTATGCTATGTAGTGTGTGTGTATCTGCATGTATAAGTGTATGCTATGTAGTGTGTGTGTATCTGCATGTGTAAGTGTATGCTATGTAGTGTGTGTGTGTGTATCTGCATGTATAAGTGTAAGCTATGTAGTGTGTATCTGCATGTATAAGTGTATGCTATGTAGTGTGTGTGTATCTGCATGTATAAGTGTATGCTGTGTAGTGTGTGTGTATCTGCATGTGTAAGTGTATGCTATGTAGTGTGTGGGTATCTGCATGTATAAGTGTATGCTATGTAGTGTGTGTGTATCTGCATGTATAAGTGTATTGCTATGTAGTGTGTGTGTATCTGCATGTATAAGTGTATGCTATGTAGTGTGTGTGTATCTGCATGTATAAGTGTATGCTATGTAGTGTGTGTGTCTCTGCATGTATAAGTGTATGCTATGTAGTGTGTGTGTATCTGCATGTATAAGTGTATGCTATGTAGTGTGTGTGTATCTGCATGTATAAGTGTATGCTATGTAGTGTGTGTGTATCTGCATGTATAAGTGTATGCTATGTAGTGTGTGTGTATCTGCATGTATAAGTGTATGCTATGTAGTGTGTGTATCTGCATGTATAAGTGTATGCTATGTAGTGTGTGTGTGTATCTGCATGTATAAGTGTATGCTATGTAGTGTGTATGTATCTGCATGTATAAGTGTATGCTATGTAGTGTATGTGTATCTGCATGTATAAGTGTATGCTATGTAGTGTGTGTGTATCTGCATGTGTAAGTGTATGCTATGTAGTGTGTGTGTATCTGCATGTATAAGTGTATGCTATGTAGTGTGTGTGTATCTGCATGTGTAAGTGTATGCTATGTAGTGTGTGTGTATCTGCATGTATAAGTGTATGCTATGTAGTGTGTGTGTATCTGCATGTGTAAGTGTATGCTATGTAGTGTGTGTGTGTGTATCTGCATGTGTAAGTGTATGCTATGTAGTGTGTGTGTGTGTATCTGCATGTATAAGTGTATGCTATGTAGTGTGTGTGTATCTGCATGTGTAAGTGTATGCTATGTAGTGTGTGTGTATCTGCATGTATAAGTGTATGCTATGTAGTGTGTGTGTATCTGCATGTGTAAGTGTATGCTATGTAGTGTGTGTGTGTGTATCTGCATGTGTAAGTGTATGCTATGTAGTGTGTGTGTATCTGCATGTATAAGTGTATGCTACGTAGTGTGTGTGTATCTGCATGTATAAGTGTATGCTATGTAGTGTGTGTGTGTATCTGCATGTATAAGTGTATGCTGTGTAGTGTGTGTGTATCTGCATGTGTAAGTGTATGCTATGTAGTGTGTGTGTATCTGCATGTATAAGTGTATGCTATGTAGTGTGTGTGTATCTGCATGTGTAAGTGTATGCTATGTAGTGTGTGTGTATCTGCATGTATAAGTGTATGCTATGTAGTGTGTGTGTATCTGCATGTATAAGTGTATGCTATGTAGTGTGTGTGTATCTGCATGTATAAGTGTATGCTGTGTAGTGTGTGTGTATCTGCATGTATAAGTGTAAGCTATGTAGTGTGTGTGTATCTGCATGTATAAGTGTATGCTATGTAGTGTGTGTGTGTGTATCTGCATGTGTAAGTGTATGCTATGTAGTGTGTGTGTATCTGCATGTGTAAGTGTATGCTATGTAGTGTGTGTGTATCTGCATGTGTAAGTGTATGCTATGTAGTGTGTGTGTGTATCTGCATGTGTAAGTGTATGCTATGTAGTGTGTGTGCATCTGCATGTATAAGTGTATGCTATGTAGTGTGTGTGTATCTGCATGTATAAGTGTATGCTATGTAGTGTGTGTGTGTGTATCTGCATGTGTAAGTGTATGCTATGTAGTGTGTGTGTATCTGCATGTGTAAGTGTATGCTATGTAGTGTGTGTGTATCTGCATGTGTAAGTGTATGCTATGTAGTGTGTGTGTGTATCTGCATGTGTAAGTGTATGCTATGTAGTGTGTGTGCATCTGCATGTATAAGTGTATGCTATGTAGTGTGTGTGTATCTGCATGTATAAGTGTATGCTATGTAGTGTGTGTGTGTATCTGCATGTGTAAGTGTATGCTATGTAGTGTGTGTGTATCTGCATGTATAAGTGTATGCTATGTAGTGTGTGTGTATCTGCATGTATAAGTGTATGCTATGTAGTGTGTGTGTGTATCTGCATGTGTAAGTGTATGCTATGTAGTGTGTGTGTATCTGCATGTAGAAGTGTATGCTATGTAGTGTGTGTGTGTGTATCTGCATGTGTAAGTGTATGCTATGTAGTGTGTGTGTGTGTCTGCATGTGTAAGTGTATGCTATGTAGTGTGTGTGTATCTGCATGTATAAGTGTATGCTATGTAGTGTGTGTGTATCTGCATGTATAAGTGTATGCTATGTAGTGTGTGTGTGTATCTGCATGTGTAAGTGTATGCTATGTAGTGTGTGTGTATCTGCATGTAGAAGTGTATGCTATGTAGTGTGTGTGTGTGTATCTGCATGTATAAGTGTATGCTATGTAGTGTGTGTGTATCTGCATGTATAAGTGTATGCTGTGTAGTGTGTGTGTATCTGCATGTATAAGTGTAAGCTATGTAGTGTGTGTGTATCTGCATGTATAAGTGTATGCTATGTAGTGTGTGTGTGTGTATCTGCTTGTGTAAGTGTATGCTATGTAGTGTGTGTGTATCTGCATGTGTAAGTGTATGCTATGTAGTGTGTGTGTATCTGCATGTATAAGTGTATGCTGTGTAGTGTGTGTGTATCTGCATGTGTAAGTGTAAGCTATGTAGTCTGTGTGTATCTGCATGTATAAGTGTGTGTGTGTATCTGCATGTATAAGTGTGTGTGTATCTGCATGTATAAGTGTATGTATAAGTGTGTGTGTGTGTGTATCTGCATGTATAAGTGTGTGTGTATGTGTATCTGCATGTATAAGTGTGTGTGTGTATCTGCATGTGTAAGTGTATGCTATGTAGTGTATGTGTATCTGCATGTATAAGTGTATGCTATGTAGTGTGTGTATGTATCTGCATGTATAAGTGTATGCTATGTAATGTGTGTGTATCTGCATGTATAAGTGTATGCTGTGTAGTGTGTGTGTATCTGCATGTATAAGTGTATGCTATGTAGTGTGTGTATCTGCATGTATAAGTGTATGCTATGTAGTGTGTGTGTATCTGCATGTATAAGTGTATGCTATGTAGAGTGTGTGTACCTGCATGTATAAGTGTATGCTATGTAGTGTGTGTGTGTTTCTGCATGTATAAGTGTATACTGTGTAGTGTGTGTGTATCTGCATGTATAAGTGTATGCTATGTAGTGTGTGTGTGTATCTGCATGTATAAGTGTATGCTGTGTAGTGTGTGTGTATCTGCATGTATAAGTGTAAGCTATGTAGTGTTTGTGTATCTGCATGTGTAAGTGTATGCTATGTAGTGTGTGTGTGTATCTGTATGTATAAGTGTATGCTATGTAGTGTGTGTGTGTATCTGCATGTATAAGTGTATGCTATGTAGTGTGTGTATGTATCTGCATGTATAAGTGTATGCTATGTAGTGTGTGTGTATCTGCATGTATAAGTGTATGCTATGTAGTGTGTGTGTGTATCTGCATGTATAAGTGTATGCTATGTAGTGTGTATGTATCTGCATGTATAAGTGTATGCTATGTAGTGTATGTGTATCTGCATGTATAAGTGTATGCTATGTAGTGTGTGTGTGTGTATCTGCATGTGTAAGTGTATGCTATGTAGTGTGTGTGTATCTGCATGTGTAAGTGTATGCTATGTAGTGTGTGTGTGTATCTGCATGTGTAAGTGTATGCTATGTAGTGTGTGTGCATCTGCATGTATAAGTGTATGCTATGTAGTGTGTGTGTATCTGCATGTATAAGTGTATGCTATGTAGTGTGTGTGTGTGTATCTGCATGTGTAAGTGTATGCTATGTAGTGTGTGTGTATCTGCATGTGTAAGTGTATGCTATGTAGTGTGTATGTGTATCTGCATGTGTAAGTGTATGCTATGTAGTGTGTGTGTATCTGCATGTATAAGTGTATGCTATGTAGTGTGTGTGTATCTGCATGTATAAGTGTATGCTATGTAGTGTGTGTGTGTATCTGCATGTGTAAGTGTATGCTATGTAGTGTGTGTGTATCTGCATGTAGAAGTGTATGCTATGTAGTGTGTGTGTGTATCTGCATGTGTAAGTGTATGCTATGTAGTGTGTGTGTGTGTATCTGCATGTGTAAGTGTATGCTATGTAGTGTGTGTGTATCTGCATGTATAAGTGTATGCTATGTAGTGTGTGTGTATCTGCATGTATAAGTGTATGCTATGTAGTGTGTGTGTATCTGCATGTATAAGTGTATGCTATGTAGTGTGTGTGTGTATCTGCATGTATAAGTGTATGCTGTGTAGTGTGTGTGTATCTGCATGTGTAAGTGCATGCTATGTAGTGTGTGTGTATCTGCATGTATAAGTGTATGCTATGTAGTGTGTGTGTATCTGCATGTATAAGTGTATGCTATGTAGTGTGTGTGTATCTGCATGTATAAGTGTATGCTATGTAGTGTGTGTGTATCTGCATGTATAAGTGTATGCTGTGTAGTGTGTGTGTATCTGCATGTATAAGTGTAAGCTATGTAGTGTGTGTGTATCTGCATGTATAAGTGTATGCTATGTAGTGTGTGTGTGTGTATCTGCATGTGTAAGTGTATGCTATGTAGTGTGTGTTGATCTGCATGTGTAAGTGTATGCTATGTAGTGTGTGTGTATCTGCATGTGTAAGTGTATGCTATGTAGTGTGTGTGTGTATCTGCATGTGTAAGTGTATGCTATGTAGTGTGTGTGCATCTGCATGTATAAGTGTATGCTATGTAGTGTGTGTGTATCTGCATGTATAAGTGTATACTATGTAGTGTGTGTGTATCTGCATGTATAAGTGTATGCTATGTAGTGTGTGTGTGTATCTGCATGTGTAAGTGTATGCTATGTAGTGTGTGTGTGTATCTGCATGTGTAAGTGTATGCTATGTAGTGTGTGTGTATCTGCATGTATAAGTGTATGCTATGTAGTGTGTGTGTGTATCTGCATGTGTAAGTGTATGCTATGTAGTGTGTGTGTATCTGCATGTAGAAGTGTATGCTATGTAGTGTGTGTGTGTGTATCTGCATGTATAAGTGTATGCTATGTAGTGTGTGTGTGTGTCTGCATGTGTAAGTGTATGCTATGTAGTGTGTGTGTATCTGCATGTATAAGTGTATGCTATGTAGTGTGTGTGTATCTGCATGTATAAGTGTATGCTATGTAGTGTGTGTGTGTGTATCTGCATGTGTAAGTGTATGCTATGTAGTGTGTGTGTATCTGCATGTAGAAGTGTATGCTATGTAGTGTGTGTGTATCTGCATGTATAAGTGTATGCTATGTAGTGTGTGTGTATCTGCATGTATAAGTGTATGCTATGTAGTGTGTGTGTATCTGCATGTATAAGTGTATGCTATGTAGTGTGTGTTTGTGTATCTGCATGTATAAGTGTATGCTGTGTAGTGTGTGTGTATCTGCATGTGTAAGTGTATGCTATGTAGTGTGTGTGTATCTGCATGTATAAGTGTATGCTATGTAGTGTGTGTGTATCTGCATGTATAAGTGTATGCTATGTAGTGTGTGTGTGTATCTGCATGTATAAGTGTATGCTATGTAGTGTGTGTGTATCTGCATGTATAAGTGTATGCTATGTAGTGTGTGTGTATCTGCATGTATAAGTGTATGCTATGTAGTGTGTGTGTGTATCTGCATGTATAAGTGTATGCTATGTAGTGTGTGTGTGTATCTGCATGTATAAGTGTATGCTATGTAGTGTGTGTGTATCTGCATGTATAAGTGTATGCTATGTAGTGTGTGTGTATCTGCATGTATAAGTGTATGCTATGTAGTGTGTGTGTATCTGCATGTATAAGTGTATGCTATGTAGTGTGTGTGTGTGTATCTGCATGTGTAAGTGTATGCTATGTAGTGTGTGTGTATCTGCATGTGTAAGTGTATGCTATGTAGTGTGTGTGTATCTGCATGTGTAAGTGTATGCTATGTAGTGTGTGTGTGTATCTGCATGTATAAGTGTATGCTATGTAGTGTGTGTGAGTATCTGCATGTATAAGTGTATGCTATGAATGTGTGTGTGTGTATCTGCATGTGCAAGTGTATGCTATGTAGTGTGTGTGTGTATCTGCATGTATAAGTGTATGCTATGTAGTGTGTGTGTATCTGCATGTATAAGTGTATGCTATGTAGTGTGTGTGTATCTGCATGTATAAGTGTATGCTATGTAGTGTGTGTGTGTATCTGCATGTGTAAGTGTATGCTATGTAGTGTGTGTGTATCTGCAGGTATAAGTGTATGCTATGTAGTGAGTGTGTATCTGCATGTATAAGTGTATGCTATGTAGTGTGTGTGTGTGTATCTGCATGTGTAAGTGTATGCTATGTAGTGTGTGTGTGTGTGTATCTGCATGTGTAAGTGTATGCTCTGTAGTGTGTGTGTATCTGCATGTATAAGTGTATGCTATGTAGTGTGTGTGTATCTGCATGTATAAGTGTATGCTATGTAGTGTGTGTGTGTATCTGCATGTGTAAGTGTATGCTATGTAGTGTGTGTGTGTGTATCTGCATGTGTAAGTGTATGCTCTGTAGTGTGTGTATATCTGCATGTATAAGTGTATGCTATGTAGTGTGTGTGTATCTGCATGTATAAGTGTATGCTATGTAGTGTGTGTGTATCTGCATGTATAAGTGTATGCTATGTAGTGTGTGTGTGTATCTGCATGTGTAAGTGTATGCTATGTAGTGTGTGTGTGTATCTGCATGTGTAAGTGTATGCTATGTAGTGTGTGTGTATCTGCATGTATAAGTGTATGCTATGTAGTGTGTGTGTGTATCTGCATGTATAAGTGTATGCTATGTAGTGTGTGTGTGTGTGTGTATCTGCATGTGTAAGTGTATGCTATGTAGTGTGTGTGTGTATCTGCATGTGTAAGTGTATGCTATGTAGTGTGTGTGTATCTGCATGTATAAGTGTATGCTATGTAGTGTGTGTGTATCTGCATGTATAAGTGTATGCTATGTAGTGTGTGTGTGTGTATCTGCATGTGTAAGTGTATGCTATGTAGTGTGTGTGTGTGTGTGTGTATCTGCATGTGTAAGTGTATGCTCTGTAGTGTGTGTATATCTGCATGTATAAGTGTATTCTATGTAGTGTGTGTGTGTATCTGCATGTGTAAGTGTATGCTATGTAGTGTGTGTGTATCTGCAGGTATAAGTGTATGCTATGTAGTGTGTGTGTATCTGCATGTATAAGTGTATGCTATGTAGTGTGTGTGTGTGTGTGTGTGTGTATCTGCATGTGTAAGTGTATGCTATGTAGTGTGTGTGTGTGTGTATCTGCATGTGTAAGTGTATGCTCTGTAGTGTGTGTATATCTGCATGTATAAGTGTATGCTATGTAGTGTATGTGAATCTGCATGTATAAGTGTATGCTATGTAGTGTGTGTGTGTATCTGCATGTATAAGTGTATGCTATGTAGTGTGTGTGTATCTGCAGGTATAAGTGTATGCTATGTAGTGTGTGTGTATCTGCATGTATAAGTGTATGCTATGTAGTGTGTGTGTGTGTGTGTGTGTGTATCTGCATGTGTAAGTGTATGCTATGTAGTGTGTGTGTGTGTGTATCTGCATGTGTAAGTGTATGCTCTGTAGTGTGTGTATATCTGCATGTATAAGTGTATGCTATGTAGTGTATGTGAATCTGCATGTATAAGTGTATGCTATGTAGTGTGTGTGTGTATCTGCATGTATAAGTGTATGCTATGTAGTGTGTGTGTATCTGCATGTATAAGTGTATGCTATGTAGTGTGTGTGTGTATCTGCATGTATAAGTGTATGCTATGTAGTGTGTGTGTGTATCTGCATGTATAAGTGTATGCTATGTAGTGTGTGTGTATCTGCATGTATAAGTGGATGCTATGTAGTGTGTGTGTATCTGCATGTATAAGTGGATGCTATGTAGTGTGTGTGTGTGTGTATCTGCATGTATAAGTGTATGCTATGTAGTGTGTGTGTATCTACATGTATAAGTGTATGCTGTGTAGTGTGTGTGTACCTGCATGTATAAGTGTAAGCTATGTAGTGTGTGTGTATCTGCATGTATAAGTGTATGCTATGTAGTGTGTGTGTGTGTATCTGCATGTGTAAGTGTATGCTCTGTAGTGTGTGTGTATCTGCATGTATAAGTGTATGCTATGTAGTGTGTGTGTATCTGCATGTATAAGTGTATGCTATGTAGTGTGTGTGTATCTGCATGTATAAGTGTATGCTGTGTAGTGTGTGTGTATCTGCATGTGTAAGTGTATGCTATGTAGTGTGTGTGTATCTGCATGTATAAGTGTATGCTATGTAGTGTATGTGTATCTGTATGTATAAGTGTATGCCATGTAGTGTGTGTGTATCTGCATGTATAAGTGTATGCTATGTAGTGTGTGTGTGTATCTGTATGTATAAGTGTATGCTATGTAGTGTGTGTGTGTATTTGCATGTATAAGTGTATGCTATGTAGTGTGTGTGTGTATCTGCATGTGCAAGTGTATGCTATGTAGTGTGTGTGTATCTGCATGTATAAGTGTATGCTATGTAGTGTGTGTGTATCTGCATGTATAAGTGTATGCTATGTAGTGTGTGTGTATCTGCATGTATAAGTGTATGCTATGTAGTGTGTGTGTGTATCTGCATGTATAAGTGTATGCTATGTAGTGTGTGTGTGTATCTGCATGTATAAGTGTATGCTATGTAGTGTGTGTGTATCTGCATGTATAAGTGTATGCTATGTAGTGTGTGTGTGTATCTGCATGTGTAAGTGTATGCTATGTAGTGTGTGTGTATCTGCATGTGTAAGTGTATGCTATGTAGTGTGTGTGTGTATCTGCATGTATAAGTGTATGCTATGTAGTGTGTGTGTATCTGCATGTATAAGTGTATGCTATGTAGTGTGTGTGTGTATCTGCATGTGTAAGTGTATGCTATGTAGTGTGTGTGTATCTGCAGGTATAAGTGTATGCTATGTAGTGTGTGTGTGTATCTGCATGTATAAGTGTATGCTATGTGTGTGTGTGTGTGTGTGTGTGTGTATCTGCATGTGTAAGTGTATGCTATGTAGTGTGTGTGTATCTGCATGTATAAGTGTATGCTATGTAGTGTGTGTGTGTGTATCTGCATGTATAAGTGTATACTATGTAGTGTGTGTGTATCTGCATGTATAAGTGTAAGCTATGTAGTGTGTGTGTATCTGCCTGTATAAGTGTATGCTATGTAGTGTGTGTGTGTATCTGCATGTATAAGTGTATGCTATGTAGTGTGTGTGTGTGTGTGTATCTGCATGTATAAGTGTATACTATGTAGTGTGTGTGTGTGTATCTGCATGTATAAGTGTATACTATGTAGTGTGTGTGTATCTGCATGTATAAGTGTAAGCTATGTAGTGTGTGTGTATCTGCCTGTATAAGTGTATGCTATGTAGTGTGTGTGTATCTGCATGTGTAAGTGTATGCTATGTAGTGTGTGTGTATCTGCATGTGTAAGTGTATGCTATGTAGTGTGTGTGTATCTGCATGTGTAAGTGTATGCTATGTAGTGTGTGTGTGTATCTGCATGTGTAAGTGTATGCTATGTAGTGTGTGTGTATCTGCATGTATAAGTGTATGCTATGTAGTGTGTATCTGCATGTATAAGTGTATGCTATGTAGTGTGTGTGTATCTGCATGTGTAAGTGTATGCTATGTAGTGTGTGTGTATCTGCATGTGTAAGTGTATGCTATGTAGTGTGTGTGTGTATCTGCATGTATAAGTGTATGCTATGTAGTGTGTGTGCATCTGCATGTATAAGTGTATGCTGTGTAGTGTGTGTGTATCTGCATGTGTAAGTGTATGCTATGTAGTGTGTGTGTGTATCTGCATGTATAAGTGTTGTGACGGACCCTTCGGTCAGGACTGAAAGCGTTAACTTTATTTTCTAAATACAAGTTGCTGGCTCCAGCCATAATTTAGTTAGTGATAAGAATTCCATTGTTTAATCACCTCCAGAGTCAGACTGTTGGTGATAAGGACTCCATTGTGTCTTATGTTTAACTTGCTATCTGCCTAAGTAAAGTAATGTATTCTATTGTATCATGTCAAAAGGGCGTGTTCCCTCCATGTAATGTACAACAGTCTTTCAACCCCCCCATCTGGGGTCAAACCTGTATAAATACTAGGCATCTAGCCTTTAATAAATGTCATTCTGTTTTAAACCTGATGTGGAGCCTGGTCTCATGTTTGTGGGGAAAACTGGTTGGGGTTGTGAATTGCTGATTCCCTATGCAGGACATTGTTCATCTGGTATTAACCCTTGGTACACTGTTGGTACCGTAACAAGTGTATACTATGTAGTGTGTGTGTATCTACATGTATAAGTGTATACTATGTAGTGTGTGTGTGTGTATCTGCATGTATAAGTGTATGCTATGTAGTGTGTGTGTATCTGCATGTATAAGTGTATGCTATGTAGTGTGTGTGTATCTGCATGTATAAGTGTATGCTATGTAGTGTGTGTGTGTGTCTGCATGTATAAGTGTATACTATGTAGTGTGTGTGTGTATCTGCATGTATAAGTGTATGCTATGTAGTGTGTGTGTGTATCTGCATGTATAAGTGTATGCTATGTAGTGTGTGTGTATCTGCATGTATAAGTGTATGCTATGTAGTGTGTGTGTATCTGCATGTATAAGTGTAAGCTATGTAGTGTGTATCTGCATGTATACGTGTATGCTATGTAGTGTGTGTGTGTATCTGCATGTGTAAGTGTATGCTATGTAGTGTGTGTGTGTATCTGCATGTATAAGTGTATGCTATGTAGTGTGTGTGTGTATCTGCATGTATAAGTGTATGCTATGTAGTGTGTGTGTATCTGCATGTATAAGTGTATGCTATGTAGTGTGTGTATCTGCATGTATAAGTGTATGCTATGTAGTGAGACAGTGGAGGGCAGCATAGCCCAGAACGACCATAATAATTAAGGCCCTTAGGAGTGTGCTGCTGTAAAGGTTGCAACAATGTTGCATTAGTGAGGGTGGGGTTTAGCTTACCTTTAAGTAGTCAGCTCCCAAGGCCCAAACCCTCTTTTCCAGCTCGTCTTCACAGCGTCAGGATCATCTGTCAGGAGTCCTGTGGAAGAAGATGTCGGAATTAGATGAGCTGGTGATCGATGAGTTTGACTCTGGAGAAGATGTGGTGCAGCCTTCCCCCCGTCGCCCGGTGAGTCGTCCCCCGGGGCCTAGCCTGTATCCCGAAGTCATGGTTGTCTCTCCCTCCCCTCCTTTAATTCCCCTTTCAGTAGAGGTGGGTCCCCAAATAGCAGAAGAGGTTGTGGTAGGGGAACAGGGCCCTGTTCTTGGCGGGGGGGAGGCCGTATCTGCTCCGGTCGTTCTTACCGGGGAGGCGGTCTCCACGGCGGTAGCGCTGCTCCAATCTTTGGCAGCGGTGCTTTCTGGTGGGGGGCCGGCATCCCAGGGAGGCCCCTCGGCTTCAGTTTGCGCGCCGGCGTCCACGCGGGCCTCCATGGCCCCTTCAGAGCCAGTCTCTTCCGGTTTGGCCGTTTCCGGTGACGTCACTTCCGGTGACGTCACGTCCGGAAACGCCATTCCGGACACAAGAGGCAAGCGGGCAGCATCGTCTTCTCCGCCGGGGTACGCAGGTAAGAGAGGGGTACCCCGGGGGGGGGCGACGCCCGCGGGGGGTGCGCAGCGAGGCTCAATTACTCAGCGCCCGCGAAGGGACACTGATTTGGCGGCCATTGAAAGGGGTAGAAGGTTGCATGAGGGATCTCATGAGCAGGCCGCAAGCCTGACCGGGGGTATGTTAGCACTTGACGGTGCCCCGATCGGGGCAACTAGTGTGTCTGAGGGGCAAGTGGTTTCTGAGGGGCAAGGAACAAGGGCACGTTCGCCCGGAAGGGCCCAGATTAGGGAAACAGGCATTAATGAGCAGGCCGCAGGCCTGACGGGGAATATGCCTACTGCGCAACAAGTCGCAGGGCCTCAGGCCGCAATCACGCAGCCTGGGGGCAAGCGTCGGCCCGCGAATACATCGCGGCCTAGCAGACGCCGTAGTACTGCGTCACGCAGCAAACGTAACGCCCGACAGGGTGCGCGGGCGGCACCCGCGGGTTTGGCCCTCAGCGGGGCTCCACCAGGTGTTGTTACTAGGGCTTCAGCAAAGAAAGGCCCAGTTATCACGCCCAGTCTATGTCAGGGCACGCAGGCTGCGACTGAACAGAATAGACAAGTGCAGTTTGCTAATGCAGTGATGAATGTGCGTATGGCTGATATGGTTGATGATGGTATTGAAGAGTGTGGCAGTGATCACAGGAGCCCCAGTCCCCTAGGGTCCCGGGGTAATGTGGTTGGTGGGCCTTCGTCCCCTTCCCTGGGTACTCCTCTTTCACATTTTTCTCCATAGAACATTATGGAACCCAGAACTGCATTACAGCCACTCCAGTCCACCCCCAGTGCCGTGGAAAGGGAGCCACAGTCTCAGGAACAGCCGTCCACCTCTTCTGGTCCTGTCCCGGTGCAACGCCTCTTGGGAGCTGGTAAGCGCGCTATTACTTTTGAACGTAGTGTTTTAAGTTCATCCTCGGATGATTCAGGTTCAGAGAGTGATAGATCCCTGGGGTTGGAAGCGAAAGGGCAAAAAAGAATGTATAGGATGGTGAAATGGTTAGTGGAAGAAAGGAAGGCTATGGGTCTTCCCCTCCCCCCTGGTTCATCCCGCATGGAGCCCACTGTTCCTATGTTGACACCTCCTGCGTCAACAGACTTAGCTAGCCCACTTATGGGGAACAGGCGCAGGGCAGCTATACATGGGGACACTGACACATGGCCTGCGTTTAGCCTTCATGAGCATCTCAAATCTAAGATGGTGCGGCGCATTCAGGGTGGGAGGTACGTGCACATGTTTGAGCTTTCTGCGGAAGCTTATCGCCAGAAAGAAATGGCGGATGATGGCACGGGCCCAAAAAAAAATTTAAACGGCCTGATTCCTATGAGGAATGGCGCAAGTGCTTTAGGGTTTATGCGTCCTGTTATATCTCTAAATTTCCCGATCAAGCCTTAAACATCCTGAAATATCAGGATTCCATTGAAACAGTGTACGAGAAGTACAGGGATGGAGCTTGGCGGGATTACGACGCTGCTTTCCATAGGAAGATGGTTGGGAACCCTCTTCTTACTTTCGGTGACGTTGATTCGCGCCTGTGGGCGCAATTGGGTCCTGAAAAACAGGCGGCGCCTGCTGCAGTCGTCGGAGCATCCGGGGGCGTTAAGGCCTCCCAGCGCTCTCGACGGCGGGCCACAGGGGTGTGCTGGCGCTTCCAGGACAAATCATGTACCAGGGGAGCGGCATGCGCATTTCGGCACGCGTGCAGAACCTGTGGTGGCGGCCACTCGGGGTCCGAGTGTACCAGAACCCAGGACGCGGGTCGTCCCCAGGAGAGACCAGCAGCCGGCTCCAAACCTTTCACTGTGGAAAGGGCGGCCACACCTCTGAAGGTGGCCGTAATTGAGAAGTGGCTGCTGCTATACCCATTCAAGGAGGCCGCCTTGCTGCTTGGAGGCGGTCTGCGGTCGGGATTTGTTATCCCAGTCGGATCGCACGTGGAGGGTTCCTTGTCACGCAGGAACCTAAAATCCGCGTATCAGTTTCCCGGGGTTTTGCGGGATAAACTGAATAAAGAGATTGGGTTGGGTCGTATGGCAGGCCCATTTGAGGATATTCCCCTTCCAGGGCTGGTGGTATCACCCTTGGGGGTGGTTCCAAAAAAGGAGCCGAGTAAATTTCGGCTCATCCAACATCTGTCCTTCCCGAAGGGTCGTTCGGTGAATGACGCCATCCCCCCTGAACTGAGCTCAGTTTCTTACCAATCATTTGATGAGGCATTGGGGCTAGTTCGCAGGGCAGGGGCCGGGGCTCTGATGGCTAAACTGGATATAGAGTCCGCCTTCCGGCTCCTGCCCATTCACCCCTCCTCTTTTAGGCTTATGGGGTGCTATTTTGAGGGGCAGTACTACGTGGACAAATGCTTGCCCATGGGGTGCTCAATTTCGTGTGCCTACTTCGAGGCTTTCAGCTGCTTCTTGCACTGGGCCATTGCAGAGGTGGCCGGATTCGACGGCCTGGCACACTATTTGGATGATTTTCTGCTGGTTGGGCGGACGGGATCATCTGAGTGTGCTTTCCTGATGAAAGTCACTAGGTTTATAATGGATAGAATGGGAGTTCCTCTGGCGGAGGACAAGTCCCAGGGTCCTTGCACGTGCCTTACTTTTTTGGGCATTGAGGTTGATTCGGTGGCAGAGCAGTGCCGTCTGCCACATGAAAAAGTTCAGCGCATGTTGGAGGCAGTACGCGCTATGAGAGAGGAGCTGTATAGCTCCGTGAAGGATCTTCAAATCCTATTGGGTTTGCTGAACTTTGCCGGCAGGATCATTCCTATGGGAAGAATATTCCTTCGCAGGCTCGAGAGGCAGCTGTGCGGAAAAAGATCGCAGACCCGGAGGTTCCGGGTGTCTGCTGAGATGGTGGAAGATCTTAAGGTCTGGGAAGATTTTCTTCTCCACTTTAACGGGATCTGTCTGTGGCGGGAGGTTGTTCCTTCTAACACAGCGATCCAGTTGTTCACTGATGCGGCTGGGTCCCACGGGTACGGGGCTTTCTTGGCCGGGCAATGGAGCGCTGGCCCATGGCCCGCCGCGTGGATAGAGAGAGGCTTGGTCAGGAACCTATGCCTTCTCGAACTGTTTCCCATACTGGTTGCTCTTGACATTTGGGGCAATCAGCTTCGCGACCGTGAGGTGGTTTTCTGGACAGATAACATGAGCGTTGTTTATGCTGTTAACAGATTATCATCTAGTTCCCCTCCGGTTGTGCGGTATTTGAGACTGTTGGTGCTGAGGTGTCTGCACCTGAATATTGTGTTCCGTGCTAAGCATGTTCCGGGCGTCCAGAATAGGATTGCTGATGCGCTCTCCCGTTTTCAATGGGAAGCATTTTATGCTCTGGTGCCCGATGCGGACACTAACGGATTGTCCTGTCCCACTTACTTATGGCAGGTGGCGCTGGATGGGGCCCCTTGATTGCGATGGTGCGGGCTTCCCTCGCTCCGTCTACCTGGGCTACGTATGTGAAATACTGGACGGAGTGGATCGCCTTTTGTGACTTCAGGTGTCGTCCCTCCTGTGACGGGGACCAGTGGGGCTTGCTTGAATGGATTACCGAATTTAAAGGTAATGGTGTTTCAAAGACTGCGATGGGTTCACGCCTGGCGGCAGTGTCCTTTTTCTGCAAGTTGTATGGGCTTGTTGACGCCTCGAAGACCTTCCTGGTTAGGCAGGTACTTCGGGGCTGGGGGCGTATGGCCCCCAGGGTCAGGGATTTCAGGGAACCAGTTACCATGGAGCGTTTGGTAACGTTGTGCCGAGTTTTGCCGGCGGTCTGTTCATCCGCCTATGAAACTGCCCTATTCTCAGCCGCCTTTGGGCTGGCTTTTCACGGGGCTCTTAGGGTAGGGGAAATTGTCCCGCCCTCTAAGAACAAGACGGGCGGCCTTTTGCTGCCTCATGTCAGAGACGACGGGTCGTCTATCTTGGTCTTTCTTCCCAGATCCAAAACTGACCAGGAAGGGAGAGGTGCCTGGTTGGCTTTGCCATCCCATGTTGAATCTGTTTGCTGCCCGGTCAGACTGGTTAAAGCCTATATGGACGTGCGTCCTGAGGGTTTCTCGCAATTTCTAGTTCACGAGGACGGTTCCCCGTTGACTAGATTCCAGTTTAGGAAGGTGTTGGCCTGGGCAGCATCAAAGGCAGGTCTTGATCCCAGGGTGATTGCTCCCCATTCCTTTAGGGTGGGCGCGGCCACCACTGCCGCTAGTTTAGGATGGTCGGCTGACCATATTAGAGCTCTGGGGAGATGGAGGTCGCAAAGGTATCTTTTATACGTTAGGCCTTTGACTGTTTAGAAATGATTATGTTTTGCAGATGCAAGGGATAACCTCTGTTTCTTTTCTTAGGACCAAGGAGCGGTCCACTGAGAGTATGGATTACGGGGCATTCGTACATCCACTGGGCGGAGCTTCGAGCGATCGCGAGATCTGATGGGCGTCAGCTGGGGTTCCCCTCTTCCCGAGTCACTGTTAGGTGGTTAGGGCGCAGGGGGCTTACGTGGCAGGCTCTGCCTGAGTTGCTGCAGGGGGCTTTGCGCAGGTGGGAGAAACCCCATGTACTTATCATTCACGCAGGTGGAAATGATATGGGGCTCCTACCGTGCAAACAGCTCAGTGCGGTTATTCAGTCGGATCTGCGCACGATTCAGGCATGGATTCCCCAAGTCAGGATAGGGTGGTCTAACATCATCCCCAGAATAGAATGGCGCCATATGCAGTCTCATCGCGCGGCTTTTCAGGTCCGCAAGAAAATTAACAGAGAAGTGAGGATTTTCTTAGGGCAGTCAGGTGGGTTTGTTGTGGAACATGGGAACATCTCAACGGCTGAGAGGTGCCTCTACAGAAGGGACGGGGTGCACCTCTCTGAGAGGGGCATTGACCTGTTCCTCTGTAATTTGAGGCGTGCTATACTTAATCATCTATAGGTGTGGCGGCAAGAGGTGAGCCTGTTGGGCTATCTCTTGTGGCGGTTGGTCCGCGCCCCGGTTTGCCATCAGAGGTAGAGTGACGGCTGCCCAGGGGAGGGTGATCTCTGCAGGCGCGCGCCTGGGGTCCCTCCCATTCTAAGATGCCGAGAACTCCCTAAGCTTCTGCGGCAGCTGAGCTCCGCTTGTGTGGGCATTCACGGGCGCGGTCCATTCTCCTAGCAGGGGGTCCCTACTCCTAGCTAGATTGCCGCCACATGTTTTAGCTGGCCCCGTTGAGTCCAGCCGGTTCTCACGTTCTACAATAAATGCGACCTTCGGGTCTTTTCCCATATATCTGTGTCTGCGTGGTTATTCAAGTATTACAGTTTTATACAAAGTTATTTAAGAGTTATAGTTGTACATAGTTAAGTTGTTGAGTCAGTTCTATGGCTCCAGTTATTATTTGTACATAGTTATGTGTTGAGCCAGTTTTATGGCTCCAGTTATTAAAGTTTTCCAGCAAGCCAGGAGGATAGGGCATTTAATTAATTATGTGTATCTGCATGTATAAGTGTATGCTATGTAGTGTGTGTGTATCTGCATGTATAAATGTATGCTATGTAGTGTGTGTGTATCTGCATGTGTAAGTGTATGCTATGTAGTGTGTGTGTATCTGCATGTGTAAGTGTATGCTATGTAGTGTGTGTGTGTATCTGCATGTATAAGTGTGTGTGTATCTGCATGTGTAAGTGTATGCTATGTAGTGTGTGTGTGTATCTGCATGTGTAAGTGTATGCTATGTAGTGTGTGTGTATCTGCATGTGTAAGTGTATGCTATGTAGTGTGTGTGTATCTGCATGTGTAAGTGTATGCTATGTAGTGTGTGTGTGTGTATCTGCATGTGTAAGTGTATGCTATGTAGTGTGTGTGTATCTGCATGTATAAGTGTATGCTATGTAGTGTGTATCTGCATGTATAAGTGTATGCTATGTAGTGTGTGTGTATCTGCATGTGTAAGTGTATGCTATGTAGTGTGTGTGTGTGTATCTGCATGTATAAGTGTATACTATGTAGTGTGTGTGTATCTGCATGTATAAGTGTATACTATGTAGTGTGTGTGTGTGTATCTGCATGTATAAGTGTATGCTATGTAGTGTGTATGTATCTGCATGTATAAGTGTAAGCTATGTAGTGTGTATCTGCATGTATAAGTTTATGCTATGTAGTGTGTGTGTATCTGCATGTATAAGTGTATACTATGTAGTGTGTGTGTATCTGCATGTATAAGTGTATGCTATGTAGTGTGTGTGTATCTGCATGTATAAGTGTATGCTATGTAGTGTGTGTGTGTATCTGCATGTGTAAGTGTATGCTATGTAGTGTGTGTGTATCTGCATGTGTAAGTGTATGCTATGTAGTGTGTGTGTATCTGCATGTGTAAGTGTATGCTATGTAGTGTGTGTGTGTATCTGCATGTATAAGTGTATGCTATGTAGTGTGTGTGTGTATCTGCATGTATAAGTGTATGCTATGTAGTGTGTGTGTATCTGCATGTATAAGTGTATGCTATGTAGTGTGTGTGTATCTGCATGTATAAGTGTATGCTATGTAGTGTGTATATCTGCATGTATAAGTGTATGCTATGTAGTGTGTGTGTGTATCTGCATGTGTAAGTGTATGCTATGTAGTGTGTGTGTATCTGCATGTGTAAGTGTATGCTATGTAGTGTGTGTGTATCTGCATGTGTAAGTGTATGCTATGTAGTGTGTGTGTGTGTGTATCTGCATGTGTAAGTGTATGCTATGTAGTGTGTGTGTATCTGCATGTATAAGTGTATGCTATGTAGTGTGTATCTGCATGTATAAGTGTATGCTATGTAGTGTGTGTGAATCTGCATGTATAAGTGTATGCTATGTAGTGTGTATATCTGCATGTATAAGTGTATGCTATGTAGTGTGTGTGTATCTGCATGTGTAAGTGTATGCTATGTAGTGTGTGTGTATCTGCATGTGTAAGTGTATGCTATGTAGTGTGTGTGTATCTGCATATGTAAGTGTATACTATGTAGTGTGTGTGTGTATCTGCATGTATAAGTGTGTGTGTATCTGCATGTGTAAGTGTATGCTATGTAGTGTGTGTGTGTGTATCTGCATGTGTAAGTGTATGCTATGTAGTGTGTGTGTATCTGCATGTATAAGTGTATGCTATGTAGTGTGTGTGCGTATCTGCATGTATAAGTGTATGCTATGTAGTGTGTGTGTATCTGCATGTGTAAGTGTATGCTATGTAGTGTGTGTATGTATCTGCATGTATAAGTGTATGCTATGTAGTGTGTGTGTATCTGCATGTATTAGTGTATGCTATGTAGTGTGTGTGTGTATCTGCATGTATAAGTGTATGCTATGTAGTGTGTGTGTATCTGCATGTATAAGTGTATGCTATGCAGTGTGTATGTGTATCTGCATGTATAAGTGTATGCTATGTAGTGTGTGTGTATCTGCATGTATAAGTGTATGCTATGTAGTGTGTGTGTGTATCTGCATGTATAAGTGTATGCTATGTAGTGTGTGTGTATCTGCATGTATAAGTGTATGCTATGTAGGTTGTGTGTATCTGCATGTATAAGTGTATGCTATGTAGTGTGTGTGTATCTGCATGTATAAGTGTATGCTATGTAGTGTGTGTGTATCTGCATGTATAAGTGTATGCTATGTAGTGTGTGTGTATCTGCATGTGTAAGTGTATGCTATATAGTGTGTGTATGTATCTGTATGTATAAGTGTATGCTATGTAGTGTGTGTGTGTATCTGCATGTATAAGTGTATGCTATGTAGTGTGTGCGTATCTGCATGTATAAGTGTATGCTATGTAGTGTGTGTGTATCTGCATGTATAAGTGTAAGCAATGTAGTGTGTGTATTTGCATGTATAAGTGTATGCTATGTAGTGTGTGTGTATCTGTATGTATAAGTGTATGCTATGTAGTGTGTGTGTGTATCTGTATGTATAAGTGTATGCTATGTAGTGTGTGTGTGTGTATCTGCATGTGTAAGTGTATGCTCTGTAGTGTGTGTGTATCTGCATGTATAAGTGTATGCTATGTAGTGTGTGTGTATCTGCATGTATAAGTGTATGCTATGTAGTGTGTGTGTATCTGCATGTGTAAGTGTATGCTATGTAGTGTGTGTGTATCTGCATGTATAAGTGTATGCTATGTAGTGTGTGTGTATCTGCATGTATAAGTGTATGCTCTGTAGTGTGTGTGTATCTGCATGTATAAGTGTATGCTATGTAGTGTGTGTGTGTATCTGCATGTATAAGTGTATGCTATGTAGTGTGTGTGTGTATCTGCATGTGTAAGTGTATGCTATGTAGTGTGTGTGTATCTGCATGTATAAGTGTATGCTATGTAGTGTGTGTGTATCTGCATGTATAAGTGTAAGCTATGTAGTGTGTGTGTATCTGCATGTATAAGTGTATGCTATGTAGTGTGTGTGTATCTGCATGTATAAGTGTATGCTCTGTAGTGTGTGTGTATCTGCATGTATAAGTGTATGCTATGTAGTGTGTGTGTGTATCTGCATGTATAAGTGTATGCTATGTAGTGTGTATCTGCATGTGTAAGTGTATACTATGTAGTGTGTGTGTATATCTGCATGTATAAGTGTATGCTATGTAGTGTGTGTGTATCTGCATGTATAAGTGTATGCTATGTAGTGTGTATCTGCATGTGTAAGTGTATGCAGACATCCCAACTCTCCCTAAAGTTCAGGGAATCTCCCTGATTGTAATAGCGGCTCCCTGAAACTCCAAGTACCATGATCCAATGTGGCCCAAATCCGGAAAAGTGTTTCTTTAAGTAATGCCTTTAGTTGCTGGGATGTTATAGCACCCTCAAAGCATCAGTAACCAAAAAGCCCCCACTTATTCTAATAAAATTAAACACAAATACTACCAACAAGCGTACAATCACTGAAAAATAGGTTTATTGTATGTGGTTGTGCAATAAAGCTACTTTTTTTTTTTTAATGTGACTTTAGTCGGAAGCTACTTTAATGATAAATCTCTAATTTAGGATTTTAAGGTGTCCAATATATAACTGGGGGGTTGGGGGTGGTTGGGCTTCAGCACAGTAGCAGGTGAAGCCATCTCCCTGAAATGAGTATTTGCAGGTTGGGATGTCTGTTGTATGCTATGTAGTGTGTGTGTATCTGCATGTATAAGTGTATGCTATGTAGTGTGTGTGTATCTGCATGTATAAGTGTATGCTATGTAGTGTGTGTGTGTATCTGCATGTATAAGTGAATGCTATGTAGTGTGTGTGTGTATCTGCATGTATAAGTGTATGCTATGTAGTGTGTGTGTGTATCTGCATGTATAAGTGAATGCTATGTAGTGTGTGTGTGTATCTGCATGTATAAGTGTATGCTATGTAGTGTGTGTGTGTATCTGCATGTATAAGTGTATGCTATGTAGTGTGTGTGTGTATCTGCATGTATAAGTGAATGCTATGTAGTGTATGTGTATCTGCATGTATAAGTGTATGCTATGTAGTGTGTGTGTGTATCTGCATGTATAAGTGAATGCTATGTAGTGTGTGTGTGTATCTGCATGTATAAGTGTATGCTATGTAGTGTGTGTGTGTATCTGCATGTATAAGTGAATGCTATGTAGTGTATGTGTATCTGCATGTATAAGTGTATGCTATGTAGTGTGTGTGTATCTGCATGTGTAAGTGTATGCTATGTAGTGTGTGTGTATCTGCATGTATAAGTGTATGCTATGTAGTGTGTGTATGTATCTGCATGTATAAGTGTATGCTATGTAGTGTGTGTGTATCTGCATGTATAAGTGTATGCTATGTAGTGTGTGTGTGTATCTGCATGTATAAGTGTAAGCTATGTAGTGTGTGTGTGTATCTGCATGTGTAAGTGTATGCTATGTAGTGTGTGTGTGTCTGCATGTATAAGTTTATGCTATGTAGTGTGTGTGTATCTGCATGTATAAGTGTAAGCTATGTAGTGTGTGTGTGTATCTGCATGTATAAGTGTATGCTATGTAGTGTGTGTGTGTATCTGCATGTATAAGTGTATGCTATGTAGTGTGTGTGTGTATCTGCATGTATAAGTATATGCTATGTAGTGTGTGTGTATCTGCATGTATAAGTGTATGCTATGTAGTGTGTGTGTATCTGCATATGTAAGTGTATGCTATGTAGTGTGTGTGTATCTGCATATGTAAGTGTATGCTATGTAGTGTGTGTATCTGCATGTGTAAGTGTATGCTATGTAGTGTGTGTGTGTGTGTATCTGCATGTATAAGTGTATGCTATGTAGTGTGTGTGTATCTGCATGTGTAAGTGTATGCTTCGTAGTGTGTGTGTATCTGCATGTATAAGTTTATGATATGTAGTGTGTGTGTGTATCTGCATGTATAAGTGTATGCTATGTAGTGTGTGTGTGTGTCTGTATGTATAAGTGTATGCTATGTAGTATGTGTGTATCTGCATGTATAAGTGTAAGCTATGTAGTGTGTGTGTATCTGCATGTATAAGTGTATGCTATGTAGTGTGTGTGTATCTGCATGTATAAGTGTATGCTATGTAGTGTGTGTGTATCTGCATGTATAAGTGTATGCTATGTAGTGTGTGTGTGTGTATCTGCATGTGTAAGTGTATGCTATGTAGTGTGTGTGTGTGTATCTGCATGTGTAAGTGTATGCTATGTAGTGTGTGTGTATCTGCATGTATAAGTGTATGATATGTAGTGTGTGTGTATCTGCATGTATAAGTGTGTGTGTGTATCTGCATGTGTAAGTGTATGCTATGTAGTGTGTATGTATCTGCATGCATAAGTGTATGCTATGTAGTGTGTGTGTGTGTGTGTGTATCTGTATGTATAAGTGAAAGCTATGTAGTGTGTGTGTGTGTATCTCCATGTACAAGTGTAAGCTATGTAATGTGTGTGTGTATCTGCATGTATAAGTGTAAGCTATGTAGTGTGTGTGTGTATCTGCATGTATAAGTGTATGCTATGTAATGTGTGTGTGTGTGTGTGTGTGTGTATCTGCATGTATAAGTGTATGCTATGTAATGTGTGTGTGTGTGTGTATCTGCATGTACAAGTGTAAGCTATGTAGTGTGTGTGTGTATCTGCATGTATAAGTGTATGCTATGTAGTGTGTGTGTATCTGTATGTGTAAGTGTATGCTATGTAGTGTGTGTGTGTATCTGCATGTATAAGTGTATGCTATGCAGTGTGTGTATCTGCATGTATAAGTGTATGCTATGCAGTGTGTGTGTATCTGCATGTATAAGTGTAAGCTATGTAGTGTGTGTGTTTGTATCTACATGTATAAGTGTAAGCAATGTAGTGTGTGTATTTGCATGTATAAGTGTAAGCTATGTAGTGTGTGTGTATCTGCATGTATAAGTGTAAGCTATGTAGTGTGTGTGTGTGTATCTGTATGTATAAGTGTATGCTATACAGTCCAAAAGCCAGTATGATATATAAAACTTGCTTTATTCCAAAAATCGATTTAAAACATAGCTCACAGTTGAGATAAAACTTATGGCACAGACATGGACAGACTAGGCTGACGCGTTTCGGTCCCAAGTGGCCTTATTCATAGACACTATTTGTCTCTAATACCTGGGAGGCTTTATACACCTCCTT
The DNA here is from genome assembly GCF_027579735.1 of Bombina bombina. NCBI lineage: Eukaryota > Metazoa > Chordata > Amphibia > Anura > Bombinatoridae > Bombina > Bombina bombina. The sequence goes on along the minus strand of NC_069500.1, from coordinate 1,450,491,679 downwards.
ACAATCTGATTGGATGTCCTGACACGTGCCTGTCCCTGTATTTAAAGAAATAACACTCCCTACACCTAGGGGTATACATATCAAATTGAAACTCTATATCTATTATATGCAAGAACATTTATGTAATATTGTCCTCTGTGTGATCAGATTCTGACACACATATATAAACATATATAGTGCATAATATTCCAATAGAGTTTGCACTCTGTACACCTTACAAATACTTATAGTGCTCTCTGTCACTGATAATCTCTATTGATTAGATATTTAACTATTCCAAAAACATGTACGTAAATATCTTTACTAAAACATATTAATAAGTAATAGCTTACTCAAAATTTAGCATATGGGTAAACACTATATTTATCTTGCTCATCGGAATTATATGCTAGCTATTTTCCCTGCTCATATGCCCAACATATTATTAAAGGACCAATACCATAATTCAAGATTATCCTATATGTTACTATGTAACCCTACATAAAGAGTAGATCTCAATATTACAGTTGCCATATATGCAGCCATTTAGAGTTAATTAACGATGTTACATTTACATATAGGAAGTTAATTCTATCCTGCATATAAAATGAACTACTCATTAGTACGAGCTAGTTAATTAGCATTATTGTGTATGTTGTTATCTATCTATAGTACATTGGTTTTACTAATAGCTAATTACCACAATACGCTAAACTCTCAGTCCTGGATCAATGTTGCTACGTTAGTTCATTGTCAATTCTTATAATAAGATTGTGATAACCTCGTAAACATTGTCTGTATAAGAACATGTTATTGCCAGTAGTTTATTAGATCCCCCCTCAATATTCATACCATGTGGCCTGCGTGTATGAAATTTAAAGATCCAGAATGCTTCCTTTTTATATAATTCTGTGATTCTGCCGCCACCCCTGGGTTTAGAGGAAATTAGATCTATAACCATCCAGGTAAGAGTCTTAACATCCCCTTCATGTTCATAAATGAAGTGTTTTGATGCACCTGTTACCGCCCTGCCTCTCTCGATGTCATTTAGATGTTCATGTATCCTGACACGTGTCTCTCGTGTCGTACACCCTACATATTGTATTTCACAGGAGGTACAGGTTATCATATACACTGCATATTCTGAACGGCAATTAGTGCAGAAGTTACAATCAAAAACCTGTTGTGTATGGAGTGACTGAAACACCTTACTTATCAATGTAAGGCTACATGCTGTACAACTATGTTTTCCGCACTTAAAATTACCTTTGCATGTGAGCCAGTTGCTCTGCTTCTTAGGTTTTCTTAATGCACTGGGTGACACCAGATTCCCAATTGTAATGTTTCTTTTAGAGACAAAGTGGCAACCCTTGTCTATGACATTCTTGAGTAATTCGTCTGCTTTAAGAGTCGGTAGATTCTTCTTAATAATATTACATACTTCCCTATATTGATTTAAATAGGTGGTAATAAAAGAGATCTCACTTGTCTGTTTGTTATTTGAACTTTTTTCTACTCAGTGTTGGTTTTAATAGGTCTGTTCTTGGTATTTTTAAGACCTCCATATATGCCTTTCTTATGGCCCATCTGGGTAGCCCCTGGCTTTAAGTTTACTCCATAATACCCTGCTTTCAGCCAGGAACTCTTCCTCCTCTGAGCAGTTCTGCTTAATTCTTATGAACTGCCCCTTAGCCACTCCATAGTTCATGTGGCGAGGATGGCAACTCCTGGCATGGAGCAGGGCATTTGCTGCTATTGGCTTGACATATAGTGATCAAATCACTCTTTTTTCCAATGTGTCACCTTCCAATTCTACATCAAGGTAAGCCACCTTGTGTTTATTGTATACAGCAGTAAACTGGAGACCCACTCTATTGTGGTTTAAAAAATCCGCAAACTGTTGGTATTCACATTCAGTTCCTGACCACACCAGTAAGAGGTTGTCAATGTACCGCTTGTATGCAACTACGGATTCTCTATCGGGATTAGTATCCACAAAGACATGGGAAAGCTCCCACTATCCCATATAGATGTTGGCAAATGCCGGGGCAAATTCCGCCCCATAGCTGTCCCACATCTCTGCAGATAGAATACAGCATTGAATTCAAAGTAATTATGTGTCAACAGGAAATGTAATGTTCTCAGTATAAAGGCTTTTAGATTGTCATCATAATTGCTAAACATATTAAGCATGAATTCCGTGGCTTCCAACCCTTCTTTGTTTGGTATGGCCAAGTATAGACCTACCACATCTATAGTATTCCTGTAATGCTTGTGGGATACTCCTCTATCAGACCAAACTCGGCCAGTAGTCTTGTTATCCCGGAGTTGAGCCGGAAAGATAGGGAATATCCCAGAGCAGAGAATAGTAGACAAATGAGGAGAGCGGCACTCACCACAGGCAGGCAGGATTCAGCAACAATAAATAAATACAGCAATTCAGGGGTTAACCAGATAGCGTAGTGAGACAGGCAGGGATCAGCAACAATAAGTCTGTTCAGCAATTCAGGGTTAACCAGGTAGCATAGTGAGATAGGCAGGGATCAGCAACAATAAATCTGACCAGCAAACAATCTATCACACCCAGGAGTACACAAAGTAGCTCCTATACTTGGACAATGACAGATAATTTGCTGCCAGTTTAAATAAGGAGAGGACTGGTCGGCATCAGGAGCATGTGGTGATGACGTCAGTGCCACACGCATCCTGAGCCAACACAGCCCTAGGCAACGAGCAGGAAGGAGATGCCGCGCCCCTAGCAACGGCAAGAGCAGCGTGGCATGACATAGCCCCCTCCACAAGGGTTCCCTCCGGGAACCGGATTCGGCTTCAAAGGATGAGCAGCATGGAACTTGGAGACCAGAGATGGAGCATGCACATCACGGGCAGGAACCCAAGAACGATCCACCAGGGAGTAACCCTTCCAATGTACCAGGTATTGCAATTGTCTGCGCCTGTATCTGGAGTCCAAGATCTTAGCTACCTCATATTCGGGGTCCCCACGTATCAGGAGCAAAGGAGGTGGAGCTCGGAGCCGGGTATATCTATTCTTGATGTAAGGTTTAAGCAGGTAGATGTGGAAGACTGGATGTATATGTAGGGTTTTTGGCCAGGCTTCTTTGTAGGCAACAGGAGACAGTCTTTTCAGGACCTTGTAAGGACCAATATATCTGGGCCCCAATTTGTGACAGGGTTGACGTAGACGCATGTGACGGGTAGATATCCAAATACGTTCACCCACTGGAATGGTTCGAACAGAAGCCCTATGACGATCAGCAAACTTCTTATATCTTGAGACAGCAGAAAGTAGCTGAGAGTGAATACGTTGCCAATGAATGGTGAGTCCGGTTACGTGTCGGTCTGCGGCAGGAACCCCAGTGGACTGAGTTGAAAGAGGGAACACACAACGTTGATACCGAGCTGTGGCTTGAAATGGAGAACATCGAAGAGAAGAATGCCAATGAGTGTTTCTTGCCGGCTCGGCTAGGGTTAGCAACTCAGACCAGTTGGTATAACTAGCATTGACAAAGGCTCTAAGGTAGGTTTCAAGATCCTGGTTTGCTCTCTCAGTTAGACCATTGGTCTGTGGATGGAAGCCAGAAGACAAGGACACCTTGGTTCCAATCGCTTTACAAAAGGCTCTCCAAAAGGCAGAGATAAACTGTGGACCTCTGTTGGAAACAATGTTCACAGGAATGCCATGAAGTCTTACCACATGCAAGAGATGCTAATTCTTGAGCAGAAGGTAGTTTGGTTAGTGGTACGAAGTGAGCCAGTCTGGAAAAGTGGTCTACCACCACTCAGATAACTGTATGGTGGTTGGAAGAGGGAAGGTCCACGATGAAGTCCATAGTGATATGTGTCGTTTGGGAATGGACAATGGTTGGAGCAAGCCAGGAGGCAAGGATCAGGGAGTCTTGTTGGCCGCACAAATCATGCAGGCTTTCACATAATCCTGAGCGTCAGACTTCATAGTAGGCCACCATACATGTTGGGAAAGACGTTTGAAAATTTTAGTCGAACCAGGATGTCCCGAAAGTTAGCTATCATGAGCCCAGGCTAGCACAGGCAGGCCGCCACTAGAAATTTTGGGGCCCCTGACTTAACCATTGATCAGGCCCCCCCCCCTCCTTTGACATGTGCAATTTTTTACCAAGTGACTAAAACGTATATGCACTTTATTCTTAAGCGTCTATTTAAACTTGGAAATGTTGTAAAGGTAGTAACATACACACACAGACACACTCATACACTTAAACACACACACTCACACATAAGGATTCACATATAGACACTCTAGCAGACACGCACAGAAACACACTCAGACACAGACACCCAAACAGACACTCAGCACTTGTTTACATTGACCTGACAAGTAATGAGGTAAACTACAGTTTTGTAAAAAAAAAAAAAGGAGATTTAGAAAAAAAATATGGACTTCTGATTATCTTTTTGTAAAGGAAGATGCCCACTAAATGATGACAACAGCATGCAGTGGCTGAAAGGAAGGGCCCTGAACTGCCTAAACAATAATTTAAAGGTTAAATGGTTTATTGGTGACTTCCGGAAAGGTCTCGTTAGTCTCAAAGTCTGTAGGAGGATGTGAATAATCAGTAGTAAGGTCAAAATATCCTAAAAAGGAACAGACAATGGACACACACAAACTCAAACTTGCACATACACCCAAGGAAACACCGACAGAGACAGCCTCAGAAAACACACAAAGACATACACACACAGAGAGACAACCACATAAAACACAGAAAGACATACATACACACACCCTCACTGAGACATCCACAGAAAACACACAACCATATACGCACACCCTCACAGAGACACCAACAGAAAACACACACCCTCACAGAGACATCCACAGAAAACACAGACATACATACATACACACACCCACCCTCACAGACACATCCACAGAAACACAGACATACACACCCACCCTCACAGAGCCATCCAGAGAAAATACACAAAGACAAACATACACACACCCTCACAGAGACACCCATAGAAAAAGCTCAAAGACATATGCACACACCCTCACAGACATCCACAGAAAATGCACAAAGACATACACACCCACCCTCACAGAGAGACCCACAGAAAAAAATACATACAAACTTATAGACACACAAACCAAAGCACAAAGACATAAACACAGACACCCACAGAAACACTCACAGGAGGAAACATTTATGCACCTTGCATCCCCTAAATCAACAGTGTGTGACATGCATGATAAAAAAATTGCAGAAATTAAGAGATTCCTTTTTAAAAATCATATTTGTAAATGTGCAAACAAAAATAATTCTGTGAATTCAAAATTGTACATGAATGATCTGGGTAGATGGCTAGATGAAGAAAAGTACTTTTAAAAGGTTGACATATGTTTATATTTTTTCCCCATTTTCCCCAACCAAGAGCACCACTTCAAATATAGTGTACAAATGTTCCCATCTATCAGCTGTACTTATGGATTTTGAAAATGTTGTACTATATATGGTCTTGGTGGAACCATAAGCTGTGGTACTCATACCATTAGATCTGGTTAGATGCAGGATTTAGGCTTGTTGGTATGTATTTCAAAATTAAGTCAGCTGTAGTGTAAACTGAACAGTTTTAAGTTAACCTGTCTCATTTCAAACACTGAGCAATCTTTGTCTGAGAGTATAACATATTATGTAGATGTAAAAATCTTAGATAAAATGCCTCCTTGCATCTAGAAAGTCCTTGCATAAAGGGGCAGTAAACTGGAATGTAATATATATATATATATATATATATGTTATATTGAATATATAAATGTTTTATTTCTAACAAGTAAATAGTTGAAATGTTGCTCCTTTGATAATTCTGTCTAAAAGTTGGAGCTTAAACTTAAGGCAGAGTATCTGTGAGCAATTACTGTAATGTGGTTAGAGTCTGGGTTGTATCTTTAATGAAAAATAACCCCTTTTAAAGTAACAAGATAAGAGAAAACAGAAAACACTAGTTGAGTGAATTCAAATGATGCAATTCTGAATAATGCAAAAATAGAATGTATTAGTGCATATAACAGCATAAGTAGTAAATAAGTATAGTCCGTTTTCACACACTCACTCAGATAAGTAATTCAGCTTGTTATAGTCTAGGGTAGAAATGTCAGAGAGATACTTGCAGTTCACAAAATATACACTTAGCCAGCATAAGGTTTGTAGGAAAGATTATACCTTCGGTTTGGTAAAGTAAAAAGTACAGACCGTGAACTGAAGATCAGAGCGGCAGAGCATTGTGGCGTCTCAGCGGTAGCTCCGACTGAGCGAGTGTGACTCACTTCCGGTATCGGCGAGCAGGCAGCTGGGACGCTGCAAGGGTGATTAGTGACAGCGTGCGAATTACCTATTGATAGCAAAAAGAGAAGGTAATGCAGGTTGTCAGATGAATCTGGATAGCGATATATTGGTAATTCCAGGAGGTTTCCCAAGGTGACAGGTGAACCTGTGAAATAAGCATAAAGTAGCCAGGAGAGCAAAAAAAAGGATGATACTCCTTAGAGGTAACATCAATTATCAGGCAGTGAATAGAAGGCGTGAAGGTGATTAAATAGGGAGAGAGGAAAGTGGGAGGGATATGCCTTAAAGGTATATCACATCTCCCCCCCCTCAAGGGACCACTCCAGAAAGCTGAGGTGAACTGAGTTCCCCTATCAGATATTATGACTTTGGGTAAGCCATGTAAGCGTACGATAGAAGCTATAAAAGCTCTAGCTGTCGTACTTGCAGTTGGAAGGGACTTCAATGGAACAAAATGAGCAAGTTTGGTTAAATGATCTACAACAGCGAATATTGTGTTTTACGTTTGTGAAAGTGGTAAGTCAACAATGAAATCCATCGAGATTGTTGACCAGGGTTTATCAGGTATTGGTATGGATGTTAATAACCCAATCGGCTTTTTATGGTCTAGTTTATTCCTTGCGCAAATATCGCAATAGGAAACATAATTGGTAATATATTGTTCCATCTGTGGCCACCAGAAAAATCTTCTTGTGAGTTCAATAGTTTTTTGTATGCCTGTATGTCCTGATAGAACATTGTCATGTGTATAGGTTAGAACTGTTTTGCGTAAGGAATCTGGTACAAAGAGTTTGTTTTTGTGATAATATAGACCTGTGGATGTATCTTTGGTACATGAGTTGGGTATATTTGGATCCTTTATTAGTGCAGTTAGTACTTCATTTTCGAATGTGGTGATGCATCCTATTATCTTTTGTTGTGGGATAATTGGGGAAGCTAAAATCTTATCATTTTGGTTATCATGTTGTCTGGATAAAGCATCAGCTTTCATGTTAAGAACCCCTGGTTTATATGTTAGTTTGAAATTGAAACGATCTAGAAAAAGAGACCAACAAACTTGTCGGGCAGAGAGAGTCTTATTTTTCTTTAAGTACTCTAAATTTTTATGATCAGTATAAATCGTAAATGGTACTTCAGTGCCCTCTAACAAGTGTCTCCAATGTTCCAAAGAGTTCTTAATGGCTAACAACTCTTTGTCCCCAATACTATATTTTTTTTCAGCTGGTAAGTATGTTCTTGAGTAATAAGCGATAGGATGTAAAAGAGTGGATGTTTTATCGTGTTGTGATAAGACTGCGCCAATACCAGAATTGGAGGCATCTACCTCTAAAACAAAAGGTTGCTGATAATCTGGTAGAGTTAAAACAGGAGCAGTTGAAAAAGATTTCTTTAAGGTGTGAAAAGCCTTTTGGGTCTCCTCTGTCCAAAGATATCTTATCTTACTACTGGTTAGTGAAGTAAGAGGTTTCACTATAATAGAAAAGTTATGAATGAATTTTCTGTAAAAATTCGCAAAACCTAAGAATCTTTGTAAGGCTTTTACGGTAGTGGGGGTGGGCCAATCCAAAATAGCTTTAATTTTATCTGAATCCATGCTAATAATATTAGGTGTTATGAGGTAACCTAAGAATTTTATTTGATTTACGTGAAAAATACACTTTTATTGTTTTGCATATAGTTTGTGTTCTTTTAGCCTTGTGAGAACCCATCTAACATGTTTTTCGTGATCTGATAAAGTACTTGAGTAGACCAAGATGTCATCTAAATATATGATGACACATACGTCAATCAAATCATGAAATATTTCATTTATGAAATGTTGAAAGGTTGCCGGGGCATTGCATAAACCGAAAGGCATGACGTTGTATTGGTAAAGACCGTATCTGGTGCGGAAAGCAGTTTTCCACTCATCTCCTTCTTTTATGCGAATTAAGTTATATGCACCCTTCAGATCAAGTTTGGTAAATATTGTGGCATCAGTAAGCCTTTCTAATAACTCAGGAATCAAAGGTAGAGGATAGCGATTCTTTACTGTGATATTGTTTAGAGCCCTATAGTCTATGATTGGTCTTTGAGTGCCATCTTTGTTTTTAATGAAAAACATGCCTGCAGCTGCCGGTGATGTTGAATGTGTGATAAACCAATTTTTTAGATTTTCATCTAAATATAAACGTAAATCCTTAAGCTCTTTTTGAGACATGGGATAAATTCTACCATGAGGTATTTGAGAGCCAGGGATTAATTCAATGGGGCAATCAAAAATTCTATGCGGAGGAAGAATCTCTGCCTCTTTTAGGTTAAAGACATCTGCCAAATCCCGATAAACCTCTGGAATACTCTGTATATTTGCTATGTGTGTTTGTGGAAAACATGTTTTTAAGCAATAATCTGATTGGAATTTTATTTGATGGAGTGACCAATCTATTTGAGGGTTATGGGTTTTTAACCATTTATAACCTAATACTATGGTATGCATAGCAATTGGGAGGATATCAAATGATAAATATTCAGTGCGTCCATTTGTGGTTGTGATCAATAAAGGTATAGTATGGTGTGTTATAGGACCATGTTGTATAGAGGAACCATCAATTAATTTAACAAACACAGGGATTTGCTTGCACACCGTGGGTATTTTATTAACTAATACATAATCAGTGTTGATATATATCCCTGAAGCCCCAGAGTCAATAAATGCTTTATTCTGAAGATTGTTTTGGTCCCACTGTAGAGAGAGAGAGATAGTTAGTTGATTTGTAAGATCAGTTTTAATATGTTCTAAGGTAACATTCTTACCCCTCTTTTGTATGTCCAGTAAAGGGCAATCTGAGACAGCATGGTCTTTCTTTGCACAGTACATGCAATGGTTAGAAAGTCTCCTTCTAGTCTTTTCCTCAAGGGTCAAGTGACCCCTTATTGCGCCTATTTCCATAGGTGTTGTTTTATCATGATGAGAGGTATTTGGGTAATTTTGTCTAGGAGAGGTCTCAAATCCTCCTCTTTCAGTCTTACGTTCTCTAATTCGTCTGTCAAGAGTAGTACTAAGTTTAATCAAAGCAGAGAGAGTTTCTGGCATGTCAAGGTGAGATAGCTCGTCCTTTAGGACTTCTGATAAACCCAATCTGAATTGATTTCGGAGACTGACCTCATTCCACTGAGAGTCAGTCGCCCATAGCTGAAAATCCGTGGTGTACTCCTCCACAGTACGCTTTCCCTGCTTAAGGGAATGAAGCTTAGTCTCTGCTATTAGCTGTGTGTGAGCATCCTCATATAACTCAGACATAGCAGCAAAGAATTCCTGCAAGGAATCAAGGATAGAATTGTTTGATTCAAACAATCTATTTGCCCATGTGCGGGGCTCCCCTGAGAGGTAGGAGATGGTAGTGCACACTTTCAATCTTTCAGTGTGATATGTGCGAGGTTTTAGAGTAAATAATAGAAGACAGGAATTTTTTAAATCTCTGAAAGCAGATCTCTTGCCTGAAAAAGGAGTTGGGGGTTGTACTTGGGGTTCTGGGATTTCAGGGGTTTTAGGTGATAAACAGTCTTTTACTAAAGCTTTTAATGTTGTGGTTTCTGCCTGTACTTCAGTTAGGCCACGAGCCAGATAATCCAATTTTTGATGGATATTGTTAAATGCCTTTTGAATCTCTGTGGGATCCATAATATGGCAATTTTATTTTTTATGGCCTGATAATACTGTTATATTGAATATATAAATGTTTTATTTCTAACAAGTAAATAGTTGAAATGTTGCTCCTTTGATAATTCTGTCTAAAAGTTGGAGCTTAAACTTAAGGCAGAGTATCTGTGAGCAATTACTGTAATGTGGTGAGAGTCTGGGTTGTATCTTTAATGAAAAATAACCCCTTTTAAAGTAACAAGATAGGAGAAAACAGAAAACACTAGTTGAGTGAATTCAAATGATGCAATTCTGAATAATGCAAAAATAGAATGTATCAGTGCATGTAACAGCATAAGTAGTAAAGTAAGTAAAGTCCGTTTTCACACACTCACTCAGATAAGTAATACAGCTTGTTATAGTCTAGGGTAGAAATGTCAGAGAGATACTTGCAGTTCACAAAATATACACTTAGCCAGCATAAGGTTTGTAGGAAAGATTATACCTTCGGTTTGGTAAAGTAAAAAGTACAGACCGTGAACTGAAGATCAGAGCGGCAGAGCGTTGTGGCGTCTCAGCGGTAGCTCCGACTGAGCGAGTGTTACTCACTTCCGGTATCGGCGAGCAGGCAGCTGGAACGCTGCAAGGGTGATTAGTGACAGCGTGCGAATTACCTATTGATAGCAAAAAGAGAAGGTAATGCAGGTTGTCAGATGAATCTGGATAGCGATATATTGGTAATTCCAGGAGGTTTCCCAAGGTGACAGGTGAACCTGTGAAATAAGCATAAAGTAGCCAGGAGAGCAAAAAAAAGGATGATACTCCTTAGAGGTAACATCAATTATCAGGCAGTGAATAGAAGGCGTGAAGGTGATTAAATAGGGAGAGAGGAAGGTGGGAGGGATATGCCTTAAAGGTATATCACAATATATATATATATATATATATATATATATATATATAGAACCAAAAGGGCACCTACCATTTGTGTATTGAGGAGGAAACATTTATGCATGGTTTTAAATATAGAATTACGACAGCATTGTCAAATAATCATAAATATACTGCTGCTAAAAAAATGTGTTTTTATGGACACCTGGCCCCACCATACAACTACTACCATACTGAAGTTACAGTCCGAAATTGCACAAAGAAATAAAAAACATTTGCTAAATAAGTCCTACCTCCTCTGCAAATGAAAGTGATCTGCTGTCTGACTCAGGCACACACTGTACAAACAAAGTGCCAAGTCTGTCTCACACTGTGCATAGTGGTTTAGTGCACACTCAGAAATTCTCTCAAATGCTAATACTTTACTCCTTGTAATAACATTTCCCATGCTCAATTAGCACTCTGCTGTAGTACCCACTGGTGGCTGCCAAAATTAAAAAAAAAATAATTTTTTTTTAGTTCTTGCCTCATGGAGTCACTCCTGTCACCCCCTGATGGCGGCCCTGAACACAGGGATACGTAGATTCCATGGTACAAAGAGGATATCGGAGGCCCTGGGTACACCAGGAGGTTTACTAGACTGAGCACTTTGCAATCTTTGCAGAAGGGTGGTTTTGAGTTGAGCAACCACACAGGAGGGGGGTATGATGTGTTCGATAGGAGCTTCTGAGGAATCATGTGAGTGAGGGAACTGACGGGAAAGGGCGTCCGCCTTCTTGTTTTTAGTCCCAGGAAGATAAGAGACCACAAAGTTAAAACAGGAAAAAGAACAAGGCCCACCTGGCCTGTCGGGGATTGAGTTGATGAGCAGTCTCTAGGTAAGTCAGATTCTTGTGATCGGTGAGAATCTGAATAGGATTTATGGTACCCTCTAACCAGTGACGCAATTCCGTCAAGGCTATCTTAATGGCTAAGAGTTCACGGTTACCCACATCGTAGTTCCTCTCAGCCGGAGTAAAGCGTTTAGAGAAAAATGCTACAGGGTGTGACTTTGAAGTCAAAGGGTCCCTCTGGGTATAATTGCTCCAGCTCCTATCTTAGAGGCATCAACCTGTAAAGTGAACTGTAGGTCAGGATCAGGATGGCGAAGGACTGGAGCTGAACAAAAAGCCTTTTTCAGACAAGACAATGCATTTATGGCCTCAGGAGGCCAATGTTTATAGTCTTTGTTCCGCTTTGTCAATTCAGTGAGAGGAGCCACTGTTTGGGAAAAGGTTCTTATAAACTTGCGGTAGTAATTGGAGAATCCCAAGAATCTCTGCAATTCCTTTAAAGAGGTAGGTTGAGGCCATTGTAGAACTGCTGTGAGTTTAGCAGGATCCATGTCAAAACCCTTCTTTGAGATGACATAACCAAGGAATTGGATTTGCTCCCGATCAAACTTACACTTTTCTAACTTGGCTTTCAAAGAATTCTCTCTGAGGCGAAGAAGCACTTGTATCACGTGCTTATGATGCTCCTCTAAAGTGGAAGAGAAAACAAGGATATCAACCAGATAAACGATGACCGTGCGGTTAAGGAGATCATGGAAGACATAGTTGACGAATGCTTGGAAGACTGCAGGGGCGTTACACAGCCCGAAGGGCATTACAAGGTATTCGTAATGCCCGTATCTTGTGTTAAAGGCGGTCTTCCATTCGTGGCCAGGAAAAATGCAAATCAGATTGTATGCCCCACGTAAGTCCAATTTGGTGAAAAAGCGGGCATTCTGGAGTGAGTCATACAGTTCAGTGATCAAAGGTATAGGATAGCGATTCTTGATGGTTATTGTATTCAAGGCCCTGTAGTCAATGCAGGGTCTGAGCAGGCCATCCTTCTTACTGACAAAAAAGAAGTGTCAAGGTATATGTAAAGATTAATACATATATATATATATATATATATATATATATATTGTTATATATTTGACTAACCAATTCCAAATGATTCATTCAGAAAAATATACTTGAAACTCATGTCCCATCCTCCCACATTCAGTCTGCAAAGTTGTTTTAAACCTCCAAATGAGGACAATAAAACATTTGGTCTATTGAACTTAAAACAATCACTTAAAGGAATTTGTAAAAGTGATTTTGAGAAAGAACAGAGTTTATAGATTCATGTTGGAATACAGTGCAGTACTGAATATGAAATAGGCTGTATTTGTATATAAATTCCAGAATACTGATAACATTTTTAATTGATTTTAAGCTAATAATTAGCAGTATAATTACTTTAATATAATATAATGTTAAAGACACATGATGTCTCATATCAAAATAATCAGAAAAATTACATGATAATACCCCATCTATAATAAATATTGTGAGTGATTGATGCAGGAAGTTATGGTCTAATGAATAACCATTTCATAGAAATATTGAATTGTTAAAAATGTTGGATGAGTAAATGTATTGCTGTGTTTGTCTGCTGCCTCCCGATGGCCAGAATCCAGTATGACAGTCAAGGGACTTAACTGTTAAAAGATGCGTTTCCATAGCGACAATAGGTACTGAACCAATGGGGAGCGTTTCCCAAAAGTATCCAATGAGAAGGGACAAGAACAAAAAAGATCATCAATGATTAAGATAAAAAGGAATAGTAAATGCAAAGAGGACACAGTTTTTTGTGACTTGCTGGATACTGGTGATTTGATATCTGGCGGCCATACCTGGGAACACATTTCACTTCAGCAAGAAACTATAAACTTACCCTTGATCTATGCGATAACTTTCCTTCAAATGAGATGATCTAAAGACCCCTACGAATTGGTTCAAATTGGTGAAGTATAATTGTTCTAAATTTTAATATTTGAAACAAGGTTATTGGTAGAAACATAGTCAATTTACAGTAAAGAGATTTAAAGGAGCACTCAGTATTTTAACTGTGTTCATAGTCCTATATAAAAGTTAAGTTTGTCTCTTGCATGCTAAATAATTCATATGCGCAAAAATATAGAATATATATATATACATCTTAGAATTGGTTTTAATTATAAGTAAATAAGAATTTGTTCCAGTTTAAATAAATAGACATTTAAGTAACTGTTCACATTAAGAATATAGGTATTTTTAGTGTCCTAATTAAAATTGTGTTAGAATCAATTACAGCTAAATAGCTGCGCATATATATATTGTCCTATTGTTTACTAAGCACTGTTAAAAATTGTATCAGTCTAAATGTTCAGTGGTTTATACTTTAATCTCATTGTGTTAATTGAATGAAAGGCTGCTGTGAGTAAGGCTAATTTTAAGGGTAGACTTTTATGAATTTTGCATAGCATATTTGAATAGTTTTTAAATGCGTATAATATTGACTCATATTCTGATTCTTACAAATATATATATTTCAATGTGTTCATAGATATTTACTAATAATAAAGAATTCAGGTATTTATATTAATTTTATTGTCTTAGTATATGCATATTTGATTGTGGGTTCAGTTTAAAGAAAGATTGTTAAATATATTCAGTTATAACTCTGTCATATACTCACACATTGTTTGGAGAGTACTGCTAAGATTCTTATAAATATACTGACATATTATATGGAGGCATTGCGTGAGATATTATATATATTTATCATATTGATATAATATATTTGTGGTAAATAGAAATTATTATAGAAGAGAAGGAATTTCATATTTCAAAATTAATATTTTGAAGATATAGGTTTTTTTGAAAATTGAAATATTGATTTTCATGTTCAAAATTAATATTAATATTTTGAAATATTATTAAAAATTAATTTTTGAAAAATTGATAAAAATATAAATTTTTCATATTTCAAAATTGATAAAAATATAAATTTTTCATATTTCAAAATTAATCAAAAATATTAATTTTTCATATTTCAAAATTCATAAAAATATTGATTTTTTATATTTCAAAATTAATAAAAATATTAATTTTGTCATATTTCAAAATTAATATTGATATTTTGAAAATATATTTTTTTTCCCTCTCTCTTATTGGTCAAAATTGTATTAGCATTTTTATCTTATTAAGTACAACACTAAAATAACGATGTCTTCAGCAAAAAGTAATGCTAGCGTTTCTGTACAAGATGAAATTGTGCCCTCCAAGATCCTCTGTCCATGAAGTGGTTCAGGAAAAAAATCTCAAATTAGAAGCCATGAACCACATCATGACTAAACTTGATATGGTGGACAATGTCTCC
Organism: Bombina bombina; assembly: GCF_027579735.1. Taxonomy (NCBI): domain Eukaryota; kingdom Metazoa; phylum Chordata; class Amphibia; order Anura; family Bombinatoridae; genus Bombina; species Bombina bombina. The sequence continues at coordinate 1,450,476,628 of NC_069500.1, read as the reverse complement.
ATGTATATTAAGGGGTGTAAAGCTAAGGCCAAAGATTTAGTTAGAGATATGTGGTTTGAAGATGGGGAATTATACCAAATGTTACTGCAATTTAATGAATGCACGGAACTTAGAGGGCATGATGAATTAATTTTCGAAAACTTGGCCGATCCTAATGTATTTGAGCTGTGAGATGTCTTGCCAAATGGCAGGACAGGACAGACAATTAGGACAGCTAAGGGTTGAAAATGATTCATTAAAAGAATTTGAAGAAGCTTTTATTCAAGGAAAGGTAGAGGTTTTCGAAGCTAACAAAAAGGTTTCTGACTTAAACAAATATAATCAGGAATTAGTGGCTGAATTTAAAGCTTTCGAAGAAGAATATGAAAAATACCAAGATGAAAATAAAACTTTAAAAGCTAGATATCGTGAGGCTGAAAAAGGGTATGAACAGGCAATAAATAAATTAAAGAGACAAATCAGCAGTAATAAGGACTGGGGCAGAAATGAGTTTCAAGATACCAGGCGGGAGGATAGACAAAAATACCCAAATTATAGCCCTAATTCAGGCCCAGAGGTAACTTTTTCCCCTAGGCAATTACCTAACTCTGGGGGACCAGAAGATTATTACGCCTCAGATGAAGAGGGCAGTTACTAAAACGGATCAGAAAGGGGGGCTAGATTCTCAGAAAGCCCAGATAAAAATACACGGGTAAGATTTCAGCAAAATAAAGATAGGACAGATGAAAGGCATCCTAACTCAAACTATAAGTTCCCAGTGAGATCCAGTAATATACCAAATATACGCCTAGATTTAGAGTTTTGCGTTAGAAGGGGTGCGTTAGCTACGCGTGTTTTCTTTTCCCCGCACCTTTTAAATAACACTGGTATTGAGAGTTCTCAAAAGGGCTGCGTTAGGCTCCAAAAAGGGAGCGTACAGGCATATTTACCTCCACTTCAACTCTCAATACCAGCGTTGCTTAAGGACACGGCCAGCTTCAAAAACGTGCTCGTGCACGATTCCCCCATAGGAAACAATGGGGCAGTTTGACCTGAAAAAAACCTAACACCTGCAAAAAAGCAGCGTTCAGCTCCTAACGCAGCCCCATTGTTTCCTATGGGGAAACATTTCCTAAGTCTGCACCTAACACCCTAACATGTACCCCGAGTCTAAACACCCCTAACCTTACACTTATTAACCCCTAATCTGCCGACCCCGCTATTGCTGACCCCTGCATTACACTTTTAACCCCTAATCTGCCGCTCCGGACACCGCCGCAACCTACATTATCCCTATGTACCCCTAATCTGCTGCCCCTAACATCGCCGACACCTATATTATATTTATTAACCCCTAATCTGCCCCCACCCACGTCGCCGCTACCTACCTACACTTATTAACCCCTAATCTGCCTAATCACCACTACTATAATAAATGTATTAACCCCTAAAGCTAAGTCTAACCCTAATCCTAACACCCCCTAAATTAAATATAATTTAAATCTAACGAAATAAAATAAATCTTATTAAATAAATTATTCCTATTTAAAGCTAAATATTACCTGTAAAATAAACCCTAATATAGCTACAATATAAATAATAATTACATTGTAGCTATTTTAGGATTTATATTTATTTTACAGGCAACTTTTATTTATTTTAACCAGGTACAATAGCTATTAAATAGTTAATAACTATTTAATAGCTACCTAGTTAAAATAATTACAATATTACCTGTAAAATACATCCTAACCTAAGTTACAATTAAACCTAACACTACACTATCAATAAATTAATTAAATAAACTACCTACAATTACCTACAATTAAATCAACTAAACTAAATTACAAAAAACAAACACTAAATTACAAAAACAAACAAACACTAAATTACAAAAAATAAAAAAAGATTACAAGAATTTTAAACTAATTACACCTACTCTAAGCCCCCTAAAAAATAACAAAGCCCCCCAAAATAAAAAAATGCCCTACCCTATTCTAAAATAAAAAGTTTACAGCTCTTTTACCTTACCAGCCCTTAAAAGGGCCTTTTGGTTGAATCAGCCAATCAGATTCAAGTTCAATCCGATTGGCTGATCCAATCAGCCAATCAGATTGAGCTGGCATTCTATTGGCTGATCGGAACAGCCAATAGAATGCGAGCTCAATCTGATTGGCTGATTGGATCAGCGAATCCTCGTCGGATGGATGAAGATAGAAGATGCCGCTTGGATGAAGATGTTTGCCGGTCCGGATGTCCTCTTCTTGCCGGATAGGAGGAAGACTTCGAAGCCTCTTCTGGACCTCTTCTTGCCGGATAGGAGGAAGACTTTGGACCCCCTTCTGGACGGATCGGTGATACCCGGCGTGGTGAAGATAAGGTAGGGAGATCTTCAGGGGCTTAGTGTTAGGTTTTTTAAGGGGGATTTGGGTTAGATTAGGGGTATGTGGGTGGTGGGTTGCAGTGTTAATTTCGTCGACTAAAACTAGACTAAAATGACTATAAAACTAATGAAATTCTGGTGCCTAAAATACGACTAAAACTAAAATGGCATTTTAGTCAAAAGACTATGACTAAAACTAAATCAAAATGACATTTTAGTCAAAAGACTATGACTAAAACTAAATCAAAATTTGCTGGCAAAAACATTTTATGCAAGGTGTTATAATCAATCCATATCCAATTACTGTTTTTTTTGTAAATTTTACAAAACTTAATTTTATTAAATTTTAAGATAAATAAAGACATGTTATATACCACAACAGGTAAATCTGTTAAATCTGTATTGCATGTTCAAACCTTAATACCATAAATAGAAACAGGTTAATAAACCTTTACTCCAGGAGTATATAATGAGTTTGGAAGTTCTAGAGCAGTGCTAATATCGTTGCCAAATTGTTTTCGAATCTGTGAACAATTAATTGATTCTTCCTATAGAAATAAGCATAACACACGAATATGGGTTTAAGTTATGCTGTGCCTGTGCTAGCTGCAGAAACTTTTTGTTGTGTTGAGTTACTTAATACTTGTTTTAATTAGTAACAGAGAACTGTTCAAGTTTTTATTATGGGTAATTTGTTCAATACAGCCAAAACAGTTTACAGGCTTTTTTTTTTTATATATTTTAAAGTTGCACTTCTGTTTGTTTATGAAACTTGGTTTTATTTAATTTTAAGTTTAATAAAGATGTTACATATCACAACGGCTAAATCTGTGTCTGTATTGCATGTTTAAACCTTAATATCATAAATATTAAAATGTGTTATGTTTACTCCTGGAGTATATAATCAGTTTGCAAATTATAGAGAAATGCTTAAATAATGCATTACACTTTAACTACATCCCTAAGATTTTAGTCGACTAAAATCTACTGGAGATTTAGTCGACTAAAATTTACTGAAGATTCAGTTGACTAAAACTAGACTAAAACTAAAACAATTCAGATGACTAAAATACGACTAAAACTAAAATGGAATTTTAGTCAAAAGACTAAAACTAAGACTAAATAGAAATTTGCTGCCAAAATTAACACTGGTGGGTTGTAATGTGGGGGGGGGGGGGGTATTGTATGGTTTTTTTTCAGGCAAAAGAGCTGAATTCTTTGGGGCATGCACCGCAAAAGGCCCTTTTAAGGGCTGGTAAGGTAAAAGAGCTGTAATCTTTTTATTTTAGATTAGGGTAGGGCATTTTTTTATTTTGGGGGGCTTTGTTATTTTTTTAGGGGCTTAGAGTAGGTGTAATTAGTTTAAAATTCTTGTAATCTTTTTTTTTATTTTTTGTAATTTAGTGTTTGTTTCTTTTTGTAATTTAGTGTTTGTTTCTTTTTGTAATTTAGTTTAGTTGATTTAATTGTAGGTAGTTTATTTAATTAATTTATTGATAGTGTAGTGTTAGTTTAATTGTAACTTAGGGTAGGATTTATTTTACAGGTAATTTTGTAATTATTTTAACTAGGTAGTTCTTAAATAGTTATTAACTATTTAATAGCTATTGTACCTGGTTAAAATAAATACAAAGTTGCCTGTAAAATAAATATAAATTCTAAAATAGCTACTATGTAATTATTATTTAAATTGTAGCTATATTAGGGTTTATTTTACAGGTAAGTATTTAGCTTTAAATAGGAATAATTTATTTAATAAGATTTATTTTATTTCGTTAGATTTAAATTATATTTAACTTAGGGGGGTGTTAGGGTTAGGGTTAGACTTAGCTTTAGGGGTTAATACATTTATTATAGTAGCGGTGAGGTCCGGTCGGCAGATTAGGGGTTAAGAAGTGTAGGTAGGTAGCGGCAACATTGGGGAGGCAGATTAGGGGTTAATAAATATAATATAGGGGTCGGCGATGTTAGGGGCAGCTGATTAGGGGTACATAGGGATAATGTAGGTTGCGGCAGTGTGCGGTCGGCAGATTAGGGGTTAAAAATTTTTATTAGAGTGGCGGCGATGTGGGGGGACCTCGGTTTAGGGGTGCATAGGTAGTTTATGGGTGTTAGTGTACTTTAGAGCACAGTAGTTAGGAGCTTTATGAACCAGCGTTAGCCCAGAAAGCTCTTAACTCCTGGCTTTTTTCTGCGGCTGGAGTTTTGTCGTTAGAGTTCTAACGCTCACTTCAGCCAAGACTCTAAATACCGGCATTAGAAAGATCCCATTGAAAAGATAGGATACGCATTTGACGTAAGGGGATCTGCGGTATGGAAAAGTCGCGGCTGGAAAGTGAGCGTTAGACCTTTTCCTGACTGACTCTAAATACCAGCGGGCGGCCAAAACCAGCATTAGGACCCCCTAAAGCTGGTTTGGATGGCTAACACAGAACTCTAAATCTAGGTGATTGTGTATGACACCCCCACAATAATTAAATTCCTAAAAAATGCAGTACGCCCATTTTCCAAAGGGGGGCCATTTCCATAATTGACCACTTAGAGGCCTTTGAAAATGCTTTATCTATAATGAGTGTTACAAGTGAGCAGTTAAAAATTGAATTTCTACCCTGGGTATTTGAAGGTAAACATCAGAAATTCTTTGCTTCACTAAAGGATATGAATATTCATTCCTGGAGTGAAACGAAATGACAGTGCAAAAAGGAATTCGGGCAACATTGCACTAAAACAGCAGCGAGAATAGCTGTATATGGTTTAAAATGTAGTGCAACTCAAAGCCCAATCGAGTTCCTTTCTATACTGAAAAATGCGTACAGTATGGCTGAGGAAAATCCCATATTTGAATGCTCAGAGTTTGTGAATCTATTTTTTGAAACACTGCCCGCACCCATCAAAATTAACTTAGCTAGAGCTTTCGATGAGAACTGCTCATTGGAATGGCTGATCAAAGAGAGTACAAAGTTATACTCTATTCAGCAGTCCAGTGAACAGGGGGATAAAAGGGAGAGAAAGCCCAATCCTAAAATAGTGGCCGAAACTAGAGTGTCACCTAGCCCCCTAAATTTGGAGTCTAAAAAGAAAACCTACACGGAAGTGGCCAGAGAAAACAGGCCACCTCCACAGAGGTTTAACTCTACCCCTCCCCCAACACGGGCTGAGGCACAGAGAGACTATAAGCAAAGCGGGGGACATACTCAGGCGAATAATTACGCCCAAAGAGAATACCCACAGAATAATTGGTACCCATGCAAAGGTAGATACAATAGATGGCGAAGATATTCTCAGGATAACCAGACACCCCAAGTAAATAATGCTCCCCAAAATACTAATGCTGAGCAAGCTAAACCCCAAGGGCAACCACGCCAGGATAGAAATAGCAGCTCTGATTCTGAGGGGAACCAATGGTCCAGGAACCATTATTATGGGGCATCAAGAGATAGGCCCAGGAGTAGAGGTAACTTGTACAATCAAGTAGATAAGCTTAGTACCCAGCTAATTTGGTTGAGCGAACAAGTCGCTAATATGAGTCAAAAACTTACGGCTCAGCAACCGAACAATATTTTTTTAGGGGTACAGCCAGTGGCCAGCAGTGGGCCACAGGCACAGTCATAGACACTGCAGTATTACCTGAAAGGGAGGGGAAATGATAACTGTCAAAAATGGTACTAATCATGTTCTCTCCCCACAGACCGGAAACGGACGATTTAGCTGTGATGACGAGCAACCTCAGCCGGGAAAACTTAACCAAATTCTTCCTTTGCAGCATTCTCTTAACCTTATTTCCACAGATGCAGTACACAAGAATGCGGCCGACCCTATCAAAGAGGGGACCGGTAGGTGAAGTTCCTTCTGCATCGGAAAACATGGCGGATTCAGGTAACACATGGCAAAGCCCACAGATGTGTGATAATGCCAATTTTATGTGTGAAATGTTAGAAACTGCAGGGAGATATTATATATTAACTGAGCTGCAAGATTCAGTCTCCAACCCTATCATGGGATTAATTGATACTGGTTCTCAGGCAACTTTTCTATCCCACAGGTACTACACACAGCTAAATGAGCTAACACCCCACAAACCTAAAATAAAAGAATTTGATGGTTCTCTAATAGGTGTTGGGGGTGATTCTCTAAAAGTCTACGGTACGGTCTGGTTAAAATTTAAACTAGGGAACAGGGTCATAAGACACCCTGTCATTATAGTGGATCTGCCAACTGATCGTTTAATTATTGGTAGTGATCTCCTGGAGTGATTAAGCACCATAACTGATTGCATAAATAATGTAATTTGGTCACAAGTTAAAAGGCCTATTAATTATGAGATATCTGGTATATCTCGCACCCGACATAACTGTCATGTGGTGGAAGAGAAACCAGATGCTGTGGAGATTCATTTCAGGAATAACTCTGTACCTGAAATCACTATTTTATAAATAGATGATCAGACTCCTTTAAGTGGTTCTGATGGTAGTACTTTTAATATTTCGCCTGGAAAGATAGTGAATATTTCCTTAGACGGCGATGTATTAACCATATCTCTCCACAAGGGGAATCATAAAATCCCTAAGGGGGGGGATCACGCTCAATACCTCTCAGGGATTGAGAGAGTTAAAGAGGATCTATTTATCCCTATACAAGTGCATGACCTTGGTACAACAAAATATGCCAAATTGAACTTAAAACATGAAGCTAGCTATATAAGCGAAGGCTTATTAGCGCAGATAGCGGAACCTAAAGTGATTAAATATCTTTCTCCCAAGATCACTGTGTCCACAACCTGGATAACAGGTTTGAAAGCTATAACATCACAGCTAAATGCTTATTATCTGTATCTATAGGTAATAAATCAGTGAAGCACCTGTTTTAGTTTTAAATACTCCCCATAATCAAATATACATTGGCAATGATATCTTACATAGATATGCCATACAAATAGATTTGATTAACTCTTGCCTCTGGAGCAGGTTAAGGGGGGACCCTGAAGTATTTCAGGATGAAAATGCAGCCCTGAAATCAAACCAGCAATTGCCATATGCTGTGAATATGCAGGTGTCTAGTGATGTTATAATACCTGCAGGAGCTGATAAATTCCTTTTACCCTTACAGGTAAAGAGAGGTCAGAAATTAAAAACTTCTGAAACACTAATTTGCCTCTCCCATAGAATACAAAATCTGGGTGTCACAATGACCTACACTCCTTTGCTAACTATTGGAACTATTCCAATACATGTTGTTGTGCATAACATGACCCCACAGGATATAAACTTATCCAAGAAGACTACCATAGGATATGCGCTGGAATCAAGCTATTACACTTTTGGATTCCAGAATAATGTAATTGGGCTAATACCTGAAGAATACTTAACTGAAGAACAATTAATAGAACAATCTGTTGCCTCTATGCCAGAGGGTCTATTTACTATTCAGTCTATTTATCCCTTCAGCTCAGTGGAAGGCAAAGGTAAAATTGAAGAATCCTCTCTGGTATTCGGTCAGCCGATCAAACAGCAATATTGCCCCAATACCCAGAGTCATGGGGGCAATGTAAAGTATAATCAAGGGGATCTCACCTTTAGATTGTAAGAAGCCTATAAAATAGGACAGCATGAAATCTGTCCAGGATTTCAGCAAATAGTCGAAGAGCAAATATCCTTGGCTAATGGCTGTTCTAGCGATGATAAACGCCAACTGCTGCAAGAACTCCTGATGGAGTACAAGGATATTTTTTCTAGGGATTCTTATGACTGTGGTACTACAGACTTACACATTGCAAGAATACAAACAGATCCCAATGCACCACCTGAATTTGTTAAACAATACAGACTTCATTTAGCCTCATATGATTCTCTTGCAGAAATCATAAGGAACTTGGAAGAAAGAGGTATTATCAGACAGGTGCACAGCTCTTACAACAATCCTATTCTAGGTGTTCTTAAGCCCAATGGTCAATGGCATTTGTGTGCTGATTTAAGACAACTAAACAAACGAGTATACATGTCTGGCTGGCCTGTACTATACATTGACCAATGCCTAGCACAGATGCATGGATCCAAAATATTCACTACCATTGATTGTGCACAGGGATATTGGACCATAAAAGTACATGAGGAGGACCAGTATAAGCTGGCATTCTCATTCCAAAAGGTCCAATATGCATTTTAGAGACTCCCTTTTGGATACATAAATTCTGGACATGAGTTTGCTGTATTCATGCATAAGGCTATGCCTGATGCACTGGAAAGGGGGACCTTATCTTATGTTGATGATGTTTTAATCAAATGCACAGACTTTGAAAAACACATTGCAGAGCTTAAACATGTCCTCAGCCAACTTAAAAGAGCAGGTGTCAAATTATCCCTATCAAAAGCTCAATGGTGCCGCACTCGTGTAAACTTCTTGGGACATGAAGTTACTTCTGAAGGGCTAAATCCTCAGAAGAATAAGGTGGAAGCCATAGTAAATTCTAAAAACCCAACTAACTTAAAGGAATTGAGATCATTCCTGGGTATGACGAATTATTCTCGCAAATTCATTGATAATTATGCAGAGTTAGCTAAACCACTACTACTTCATCTAAAGAAGGATGTGAAATGGCACTGGAGTGAGTCTCAAGAGACAGCCATCAAAGAGCTGAAGAGAAAACTCACACAAGCACCTTGCTTAGCATACCCTGAAGGTGGTAAACATTTCTTCTTAGAGACAGGTTACACAGATATAAGCATGAGAGCTGTTTTATACCAAAAGCATGATAATTTGAACAAAGCCATTGCTTATGCGAGCAAAACTCTCTCCCCAGTAGAAATAAAATTTAGCGATTGCGAAAAAGCCCTCTTATCTACTGTATGGGCTCTACAAAATTTCCGCAGCTATATACAGGGCGAGAAAATTATTGTAAAAACGGCCCACCAGCCTTTGCTATATTTGCAAAGTGAAAGAATAAGAGATGGGAATTTGTCAAATAGCCGCATAACAGCGTGGACTCTTTCCTTACAAGGCTGGCCTTTAGAAATTTTCTACAAGCAGAATAAAAAGAATCCAGTCGCACAGGGGCTTGCTGAGCTCCATGACTGTACTGCTAAAGATCCTGGGGAAGAATTTTCAGAAGATGATTTTCTGGAGGAACAATTGCTTTCCCCATATAAAATGTACAATGAGGACCATTGTCAAACATTACCTTGGGTATATGTTGATGGTTGTTCTTACCATGCCACTATTGATAATGAGCGCAGATTAGTCGCTGGCATTGGTATAACTTGCGCAAATGGATTCTCAAATATATCTATAGGTTTTAACATTGGACCAAGATCCAGTCAAGTTGCAGAACTCACTGCTGTTCTAAAAACAATTGAAATGGCTATTGAACATGTTGTTAATGAATTTGTGATCATAACTGACTCAAATTATGTGCGTGACAGTTTTGTTGAATACCTGCCAACTTGGAAAAGAAATGGCATGCAGAAAAGCAATAACAAACCAGTCAAGCATGGCAAGTTGTTCGGCGAGATTGATAATCTGGTGGTATCCAATGATTTGACAATACATTGGAAAAAGACCAAGGGTCATTCCAGGGTTCTAGGCCCAGATAAGGAAGGCAATGATCTTGCTGATTCATTAGCCAAACAAGGAGCCATAACTGGAGAACTCCTTAATATTGACCACTTAAGGGGTGCAATTCAGGTAGAAGCCATTACCAGAAACCAGGCAAAACAACAGAGTGAGCCTAACTTGGTACAATGGAGTCAGGATTCTCCTAGTGAGGACCTGATCACTAGTCAAAAAGAAGACCCCATTGTAGGCACCTTCTATAAACACATAGAAGATCCTGAAAATAACCCCATATCAAAAGATGACTGTATTGGCAAAGAAGATCTTAGAATCTTAATGAAATCCAGAACACAATTCAAGTTATAGGATGGTTTGTTAATTAGAACCTCTAAAACTGGCATCCAGCAATGCGTAGTACCCACCAAGTTCAGAGGTCTAATGCTTCAACATGCCCATGATGCTCCCACATCTGGTCAGTGTGGTGCCAAACTCACGTATGAAATATTGTGTGACTATGCATTTTGGCCACACATGTTGAAAGATGTTCAAACCTACTGTCAAGGGTGTTTAATCTGTCCACAGTTCCAACACACTGCGCCAACACATAGAGCGCCATTGCAGAAAAGGGGTATGGTAATGCCATGGTCAGATATACAAATTGATTTTATTGGTCCAGTAACAAGGTCATCAAGAGGTAATAAATACATGTTAACCGTGACATGCCTGTTCACTAAATGGGTAGAGTGCATCAGTGCACCTAACAATAGTGCTGAAACATGCGCAGCATTGCTCATCAACCATGTGTTTTCCAGATTTGGTTTGCCCCAAAGAATCGAGTCAGATCGGGGAACCCACTTCACTAGCGAAGTGATGACCAAAATGTGGAAAATACTAGGGGTAAAAAGAAAGCTCCATATTGCTTATAGAGCTGCCTCTACACCACCGAGCGTTACAACCAGTCCATTGTTAAAATCCTCAAAAAGTTTGTGAGTGAAACGGGTAAAGACTGGGATGTAACACTACCTCTTGTCTTAATGGCATTAAGTGGCCTATAAAATACGGATCCCCAAAAATGAAAGTTCCATTGATAAATGGGTCCATATCAATCAATTGCGAGCGTATCATCCTAGGTCCCAACTACAAGTCATAGAGGGAGAATGAAGTGTCATGTCCCCAAATGCATTAAAGACATACTGTAGCTTAAAGATGCCTAGCTAATAAGCATGAAGGCTCAAAAAATGATGGACTCTCTACATAGAAGACTGTCTATGATGTGTACGGTCAACATCCTCACCAAATACCATTGATTCTAAGCCAATTTAAATACATGTGTCCTACATCTATTTAAAACTGGAAGGGGGATTTATGTCAAGGTATATGTAAAGATTAATATATATATATATATATATATTATATATTTGACTTACCAATTCCAAATGATTCATTCAGAAAAATTTACTTGAAACTCATGTCCCATCCTCCCACATTCAGTATGCAAAGTTGTTTTAAACCTCCAAATGAGGACAATAAAACATTTGGTCTATTGAACTTAAAACAATCACTTAAAGGAATTTGTAAAAGTGATTTTGAGAAAGAACAGAGTTTATAGCTTGAAATAGGATAAAAACCATTGAGCCATTTCCAAACATCCCTTACCCCATACAGTGAGTGGGGATGGGGTGTCTGGGATATGTCTTTGAGGCCTAATGAGATGGAAATTAGCTTGCTGGAATCTCAAAGGTACATGCTCATATGTGGGCTTCCTGCCTGCTAAAGAATCGTTCTATCTGAGAAGGGATCTGAGGATACAGGCATATTAAGGAAATTATGGTTTTTGACAGCTGTCTGTTAAGTGACCCCCTGTGAGCTATAGACACATGTTACAAGGTAATTTTGAAATTTACTGAAAAAAATAAATAAAAGATTGCCTGCATAGAAATGAATGTATATACATGCTTTCAATATATATATATATATATATATATATATATATATATATATATATATATATATATATATATATATTGAAAGCATAAAATGTCTTAGCCTCTGTGTTTTTAAGAATATAAATAGGTATTTGTGGACCTAAAAAGAAATGATTAATAACACTTATTTTATTTCAGATCTACATAGACAAGATTCATACATCCAGGATTTATTAGAAATATGAAATATAGTATATTCATGTTGGAATACAGTGCAGTACTGAATATGAAATAGGCTGTATTTGTATATAAATGCCAGGATACTGATAACATTTTTAATTTATTTTAAGCTAATAATTAGCAGTATAATTACTTTAATATAATATAATGTTAAAGACACATGATGTCTCATATCAAAATAATTAGAAAAATGATATGATACTACCCCATCTATAATTAATATTGTGAGTGATTGATGCAGGAAGTTATGGTTTAATGAATAACCATTTCATAGAAATATTGAATTGTTAAAAATTTTGGATGATTAAATGTATTGCTGTGTTTGTCTGCTGCCCCCCGATGGCCAGAATCCAGTATGACAACAAAGGGACTTAACTGTTAAAAGATGCGTTTCCATAGCGACAGTATATACTGAACCAATGGGGAGCGTTCCCCAAAAGTATCCAATGAGAAGGGACAAGCACGTGGGCGTGAACGAAAAAGATCATCAATGATTAAGATAAAAAGGAATAGTAAATGCAAAGAGGACACAGTTTTTTGTGACTTGCTGGATACTGGTGATTTGATATTTGGCGGCCATACCTGGGAACACATTTCACTTCAGCAAGAAACTGGAAACTTACCCTTGATCTATGCAATAACTTTCCTTCAAATGAGATGATCTAAAGACCCCTACGAATTGGTTCAAATTTGTGAAGTATAATTCTTCTAATTTTTAATATTTGAAACAAAGGTTATTGGTAGAAACATAGTAAATTTATAGTAAAGAGATTTAAAGGAGCACTCAGTATTTTAACTGTGTTCATAGTCCTATATAAAAGTTAAGTTTGTCTCTTGCATGCTAAATAATTCATCTGTGCAAAAATATAGAATATATATATATACATCTTAGAATAGGTTTTAATCATAAGTAAATAAGAATTTGTTCCAGTTTAAATAAATAGACATTTAAGTAACTGTTCACATTAAGAATATAGGTATTTTTAGTGTCCTAATTAAAATTGTGTTAGAATCAATTACAGCTAAATAGCTGAGCATATATATATTGTCCTATTGTTTACTAAGCACTGTTAAAAATTGTATCAGTCTAAATGTTCAATGGTTTATACTTTAATCTCGTTGTGTTAGTTGAATGAAAGGTTACTGTGAGTAAGGCTAATTTTAAGGGTAGACTTTTATGAATTTTGCATAGCATATTTGAATAGTTTTTAAACGCGTATAATATTGACTCATATTCTGATTCTGGTAGTGAAGGAATATGTACAGCGCCAATACAGGCTAAGGGATAAATATAAACACTAAAAGATACAATAAAACACTAAAAGATACAATATATACCTGCTAAGGCTAAAAAAGGATTTATTACAAATAAATAGTTGGTACCAATAGAAGGATAAAATGCTTAAAAACAATGGTAAGGTAGAGTAATGTTCTGAAAAACTCACAAAGTGTAAATGGCAATGAGGGTATAAGAAACTAAAATGGTGAAATCCACGTGTGGGTGCGGATACACAAATAAGCAAAGTGTTTATGCAACATAAATGTGCAACATAATATGGGCATAAATGTGCAAATGTTTTACAACATAGGTGAGAGTAATTGTGAACACAGTGTTCACAATTACTCTCACCTATGTTGTAAAACATTTGCACATTTATGCCCATATTATGTTGCACATTTATGTTGCATAAACACTTTGCTTATTTGTGTATCCGCACCCACACGTGGATTTCACCATTTTAGTTTCTTATACCCTCATTGCCATTTAAACTTTGTGAGTTTTTCAGAACATTACTCTACCTTACCATTGTTTTTAAGCATTTTATCCTTCTATTGGTACCAACTATTTATTTGTAATAAATCCTTTTTTAGCCTTAGCAGGTATATATTTTATCTTTTAGTGTTTTATTGTATCTTTTAGTGTTTATATTTATCCCTTAGCCTGTATTGGCGCTGTACATATTCCTTCACTACCTGTTCTTTCCCTTGGGGGTTGGTTAGACCCTTCATTTGTATTCAGCTTAAGGGATTGTCTTAGCGCTTGGCTACCACACCTTATTCTCCTCATATTCTGATTCTTACAAATATATATATTTCAATTTGTTCATAGATATTTACTAATAATAAAGAATTCAGGTATTTATATTAATTTTATTGTCTTAGTATATGCATATTTGATTGTGGGTTCAGTTTAAAGAAAGATTGTTAAATATATTCAGTTATAACCCTGTCATATACTCACACATTGTTTGGAGAGTACTGCTAAGATTCTTATAAATATACTGACAGAAGCCAGCCCCAGCAGGAGAGGAGGAAGGGCGAATGAAGCCTTTGGCTAGGTTTTCTTGGATGTACTCCTCCATGGATTTAGTTTCAGCCTTGGAAAGTGGATATGTCCTCCCTTTAGGAAGTGGGGCTCCGGGAAAGAGGTTGATCTTGCAGTCATGAGGACTGTGGGGTAGCAGCACGTTGGCTGCTTTTTTCTCGAACACATCCGCAAAGCCCATGTATGCTGAAGGAAGGTTTGATGAGTCTGTATACTGGCTATGGGAATACGGGCAGAGGAATGACTTTAGCAAGACAGGACTGGAAACAGGAGGTACCCCAGGAGGCCAGTTGTCCCTCAGCCCAGTCGAACTGTGGATTGTGTATCCATAGCCAAGGAAGACCAAGGATGACAGGCTGTGCTGGGGAATGAATGACCTCAAACTGCAGCTGTTCAGAGTGGAGGACTTCCACAGTCAGTGTCAGGGGTGCTGACTCAAAATGGATCACGCCAGAACCAAGGGGAGTGCCATCCAGGGTGGTTATTTTGAGACAGTGTCTTTTCTGCAGAAGAGGTAAACTGGCTTGTATCATAAAACGGTTATCCAGGAAGTTTCCAGCTGCCCCAGAATCAATGAAGGCTTGAGTGTTGACAGTATTTTGAAGGAAGGTAAGGGTAACAGGTACCAGGAGTCGAGAGGAGAGAAGGGATTTCGTTGAGACTATGCTTAAAGGTACCCCAATGTTATCCCCTAAGCATTGGCTTTTCCCGGCCGAATGTCACAGTCCTTCAGCTGGTGGGTGTTAGATCCACAATAAAAACATAGTCTTAGTCTCCTTCTTCTCTGTCTTTCAGACTCTGAAGGTTTGAAGGCGGAGAGATCCATGGGTTCTACTGAGGTAACTGAAGTTGCTGAAGGGGTAGCGGCAGCTGTCGAAACTGGGCAAACAGGAGGTCGGGAGGGAGGGAGGGCTGGACCCTCCTAGTTCTGTCTCTCTCAGCTTGTCTTTCCTGAAAGTGAGTGTCCAGACTGATACAAAGCGCTATGAAATCATCCAAAGAAGAGGGAATATCACGATAAGTGAGTTCGTCTTTGATGCATTCATGGAGACCCCTCCTGAAGGCTGCCTTGAGAGCACTGCCATCCCAAGTGGTTTCTAGTGCCAAGGTGTGGAACTCAATGGCAAATTGTGCCATGGTTTTTCTGCCTTGGCGGAGATCCAGGAGCGATTATTCTGCAGCAGAGGTACGGCCAGAAGTCCCAAACACAGAAGACAAGGCAGTAATGTATCCAGCAAGTTACAAACTAAAGGACCAGATATGACACACCTGGGGGCGATACCTAAATCTAAAACACCAGCAATAGCCAATAGAATAGATGCAAGGAAAGCACCAGAAATAGATCAACATCATTTTTTTCAAGAGGCCACACAGTAACTGAAGGGAGGGGGGCAACAACAAGAAATATCAGCCGAAAAGGGCACTACTCAGAGGGGAGGAAGGCAAAGCAGATACCTATTAAGGGAAACAAAAACAGCAAAAACACTATAGAAAATAGGGATGAGAAAAGTAATTAGTTAGTGACGGATCATACAGTCATTAATATATCCACATATCCCCTAACAGAAACTGAAATGAAGGTCTTGAGCTATGGTTTTTAAGCTTCTGTCCTTCTAGTAATTTTAACATGTTTCGTACTATCCTTGACCTCAATAAATTCGTTAGAGGGCTCACTCTTAAAAAACATTTTTCTGAAAGTAACTATATGTACAGTGAAAAGGAAAATAAACATAGTACAAGCAGTAACCATACACTAAATTTTGAAGAGGCAAAAACTTTAACCCTCTTAGAAAATCTAGAACAAGAAAGCAATCCAAGCACTACAGATATAGGCACTACACAACATGTAGGGTACAAGTGCAAGTCTGAATTTTATCCATTGCAGACCAGGGGTAAATCCCTTGAATTATTCCACAAGAGAGTAGTAGAAGATTTGGAAATATTAAAATATAAATGTGAACAGAAAACACACAATTTAACTTACAAAGAAAGAAAAGCACTAATTCAACTACAAAAGAAGGATGATCTGATCATAATATGTGTATCACATATTTTAGACACGGGCTTAGAATATGGTTATATTGACAGAAACACTTTTGACTATCTCATAGTGGAATATCCACGTACACCTATATTCTACCATTTGCCCAAGACCCATAAAGGGTTAGATAATATAAAAGGTCGACCCATAGTGTCTGGAAACGGCTCCCTTCTTGAACCCCTATGTGAATGGCTAAACGATATATTACAGCCCATTGTGAGTAGGCTCCCGAGCTTTGTTAGAGATACTACACACATTATTAACTTGTTGAATAACTTTGAATGGTTGGCTTACAGTGGACGTGGTGTCTTTATACTCTACCATACCCCATCATTTAGGCTTAAAAGCAGTAAAATATTACTTGGAAAATAACACAGACTATGATGGAGGCATGATAGAGTATATCCTTGATATAACAAAATTTTTGCTAGAACATAATTTCTTTATTTTCAAAGGAGAGTATTATCTCCAAAGATTGGGTACGGCGATGGGTGCACGTTTTGCCCCATCATACGCCTACCTATTTCTAGGTTGGTGGGAAAGAGCCATAATCTATGGAGATAATAACCCCTACCTACAAAGTATCAGTCTATATAAAAGATTCATAGACGACCTGGTCATAATTTGGAATACAACAGAGAATGATGCTAAAGAGTTTGTACAATATTTAAATGAATCAGATTGTGGCATCACTTTTACACATGAATGGAACAAAAAAGAGATACATTTTCTAGATATTACTCTTAGAGGTAATGAAGGAGAAGAAAAAGTTAGTACTTTCCTTTATCGCAAGCCTATCTCAGGCAATACGATATTGCATGCAGCAAGTAATCACCCGAAGCATGTCTTTGGCGGAATAGCCAAAGGACAACTTATGAGGGTGAAAAGAAACTGCTCAAGCCCTGAGATTTGCGATAGGGGAAGTACTATCCTAAAGAAAAGACTACAGGATAGAGGATATACAGCTAGTACAATTAAAAAAGCAGAGAAGGAAGTAAGTAAGATTGATAGGGACCAGCTCCTAAAAAGGAGGAACAGTAAAGATAAGGACAATAGACCGGTCTTTATCACTCAATACTCTAACCAATACAAGGATATATGTACTATAATAAAGAAATACCTCCCCATAGTCTATGGTGATGATACTCTAAAAAGTACTATTGATAAAGGATGCAGATTTGTGTACTCTAAGAGTTCTAGCCTACAGAGCATATTGTCCCCTAGTATGTTAAAATCTACACCATCGGCCAGTTCATGGTTAAAACACAGAGGCACATATAAATGTGGGAGCAAAAAATGCAAGGCATGCAACTTTATCAACATTACACATAAGTTTAGATCCCATTCAACGGGTGAAGTATTTGAAATCAGAAGTTGTACTAACAGTACTTCTAAATTTGTGATATATCTAATAGAATGTACAGAATGTACAGGCCAATACGTTGGTATGATCTCCAGGGACATACGTACCCATATAAGAGAACATCTTTCATACCTAAAGAATAATGCTCAGCTCTGTCTAAACATTTTATAGATAAACACGCTCAGAATCCCAGCACCTTTTCATAGTCAACTATAGAACAGATAAGGAATCACCCTAGAGGAGGAAATAAATGTCATACTCTCTGTAGACAGGAGGTGTACTGGATTCACAAACTACGTACACAGATACCATGGGGCTATAACTCTGACATGGATATCATGAATTATTGGGAATAGCCACAAAAGTCTATATCTGTAATTGTCTCTTTAATAACTTATTCCATCATATAAGTTAAATCTAAGAGTGGCCTTTATAAGGTCTAAACAATTATCTATGACTGGGAGAAAAAGGGAAAAATATGATTTATATAAATGTGAAAATATAATTATGTGAAGAAAGAATATGCTAGGTGCTATAATTATTCTGTAATATTTCATTGTATCATTTTTACAAAGGTATCATTCATACCTTTTATCAAACTTGAGAAATGGTTAATGAATAATAGGCATTATTGAATGTTAAATATTGTGAAAATATATATAAGATTTAACTGAAATATATACATTATAACAACTTCATTTGAGTAAATACATATGGTTTATGAATAATATGTAGCCTAACATCGCTGTCTGATATAAGTCATGTTCTTTATAAACTTTATGGTCCTGCTAGTAAAGCTGAATATTTTGTTATTACATTTAACCATGCAGGTCTTGTATGTTTATGTTTCCTTTGGAGTATGTCTCCGAGTACATGTTTAAAGACATAAAGTAGGCATATTTTCTTTTAACCAATTAGAATGATTCAACTGGTTTTAAAATAAGGTAGAGCACACAGGTGGGGTAAGGTCTATGATTAAGGCTAACACCGAAATGCGTAAGACCGTTTCAAAGCTTATTTTTTGAGCTACGAGGTGGATTGTCACTGTCTTTTAAATTTGGAATAAAGGGGGGTGGAGCCGAGCTCTGACAAGAATGGCTGCTTCACTGTGAAGCTCCGTACATGGATGGTCAAATTAAGCTTAAAGCATGTACCTACAGTACCTAAATAGGCTAAAAAGTTGAGTGATAAACTTCTAATACTGTCAACTATATCGTGGCGTCGACTTTGCAGATGCAGAAGGGCAACACTCTTATGATTTGTACGCATCAGCCGACCATCGTAGGGACCAACCTATGCTCTGGCGATCTCTAAACTAAGCTACAATATGACCCCGCACTATTAGTCCAACGGCAAACAAAATTGATTTGATCTATATGCAAGAGTGGGGAAACTCCTGTGTTGATAGACACAGCAAGGTGCACCCACTTCGACTTTTCCAACATGGCAACTTCCCTATCCTTCATTGAAGCGTTGCGCAGTTTACTCGACAGGCACCATGCTAAACTTACCGAGTCACTGTGTGGGACATTCCATTGTGAAGTCACTCAGACTGCTGCTACTAAGATCCCGCTTGATTGTGATCCAGTGGAGTTTGGGAATGGCAGCCCTTTGGGACCTCGATGCTCATCGTCCATCCTCTTGGAATCCCAGAGTGACTTTTCAGGTGGGGAACCTCAACCTAAATTATGGAGCGGTAAATCGGCCCCTCTGATTTGGCGCAGCCCTCTTACTTACCCACTATTTCCCGTGCGAGATCAGATGTCAGGCACCCTGGAGACAGAGAAGACCCTGAGGGGAGGCTATGTTTTTCATCCAACTTACATCTGGTTGTTGGTCTGGTGCATACTGCCTTCAGGTCAGTGTTCCAACCATCCCTACCATTACTGCTGTACACACTCATTGAATTTGCAGTGGGATCCTGGAGGTTATGTTTGATGGATGCTTTGAGACTTTTACATCAGTCCGACTTGAAGCTGGCATTGGTTGAGAGCTGTCTGCATTTCTGTCGACTCTGGTCACATAATTGTGTTGGTGACTTTATACGGGCTATAAGTCTACTTATTGCTACATCTGCCTGGAGGGTCTCACAAGTATTTCAACATTACAAGTACCGCGAACATAAAGGCCTCATAATTGGGTCTGTGGTGCGCTTGAACTACTATGAAGCAGGATAAACTTATCACTAGCAGGCTCTGCGTTCAAAGATATTGCGCAATACACTGGACAATAACATTTTACCTTGTTGTTTCCTATACGCAATTGCCTCCGTTTTTGAGTTTGGCTCTGATAGAAGTTACAGATCAGGGTGGCTAATAATGAATATGTTTTCCCTTTTGTATCTGAAAGTTATGTTTTTTTTCTTTTCTTTATGTTCAGGGCCTCACTTTTTCTTTTACACAGCTACATAATTACGTGTGTCCTATGTTGTTTGAGATTTTTATATAAAATAAGTCATATCGCAGAACATGGCTTTAATTTAATATCCCTAGATGAAAGATGTAATAGCCATTTTCCACCCCTAGAGGGGAGTCATGGTCTGATTTTAATTTGTTCCCCGTAACTTTTTGTGCTTATTATTTTTGGTCCTAGTCTATGTACTAGTTTAGCAGTTACTGTTTACATTGTTTGCTGCTCATATCTCCCTTTGTTTCATTAATATGTTTACTCCCATGTTATTAAATGGATGAAACTTTATATACATACTGTTCTACATGGGAATTGTTTACATTCGGCTAGATTTAGAGTTTTGTCGGTAACGACCCGCGTATCTAACGCTGGCTTTTTTTCCCCGCACCTTTTAAATACCGCTGGTATTTAGAGTTCACAGAAGGGCTGCGTTAGGCTCCAAAAAAGGAGCGTAGAGCATAATTTACCGCCACTTCAACCCTCAATACCAGCGGTGCTAACGGACGCGGCCAGCATCAAAAACGTGCTCGTGCACGATTCCCCCATAGGAAACAATGGGGCTCTTTGAGCTGAAAAAAAACCTAACACCTGCAAAAAAGCAGCGTTAAGCTCCTAACGCAGCCCCATTGTTTCCTATGGGAAAACACTTCCTAAGTCTGCACCTAACACCCTAACATGTACCCCGAGTCTAAACACCCCTAACCTTACACTTATTAACCCCTAATCTGCCACCCCCGCTATCGCTGACCCCTGCATATTATTATTAACCCCTAATCTGCCGCTCCGTACACCGCCGCAACCTACGTTATCCCTATGTACCCCTAATCTGCTGCCATAACCCTGTGGATAACTTCCAAAAAGAACTAAGAACATTACTGGAAGGAGCCAAGACATCAGGCATCTTGGATGATAAGGAATATAGATACTTGGACATCAATCATCCTATAACACCAATTTTGTATCATCTGCCAAAGATACATAAAACCCTTAAAGACCCTCCGGGCCGCCCTATAATCTCCGGGATTGGATCTCTTACAAGTAACTTGTCAGAATACGTCGATCAACATCTACAGAAGTACGTAAAAGCTCTTCCATCGTATTTAAGAGATTCCACACAAGTTTTGAACATCCTTGAGAACATCCCATGGGAGGAAGGCTACATCATGGCGACCTGTGATGTAGCGGCCTTATATACAAGTATACCACACAAGGAGGGTCGTGAAGCAATAAAATGGTTTCTGGACAAAGATCCATTAATGCCAGAAGATCAGGCTGAGTTCATATTGGATAGTATCCAATATATATTGACACACAATTACTTTTGCAATGAGGGGATATACTACCAACAGATCTGCGGTACAGCCATGGGGACCAGGTTCGCGCCTAGCTATGCCAACTTATACATGGGAAGATGGGAGAGCATCTTCTGGGACTCATGCCCAGCTAGCGCGGACCTGGTCCTGTACCGCAGATATATTGATGATATTCTGATCATCTGGAAAGGTTCGATACAGGATCTTATATATACAATAGAGATCATGAACCAGAACCTCCTAAATTTGAAGTTCACTTATACATGGAGTCCAAAAGAAATTGTCTTTCTGGATCTAAAAATAGAAGCTAAAAAAGGCAAATGGGAAACATCTACACATTTTAAATCAGTTGACAGCAACAGCTACATACATTATGAGAGCTGTCACCATATAAAATGGAAAAATAACATCCCAAAAAGCAAATTTTTAAGGGTCCGGAAAAACTGTTCAAATATCATCACATGGGAAAAGCAAGTGAAACGATTAAAAGAAAAATTCATGGAAAGGGGTTATAAGGAGGAACATCTGGATCTCAAGATAGAGGAAGCACGACAAGTGGAGAGAAATGAGCTAACTAAATACAAAGATCATAAAAAACCAGAAACAGAAGAACTGCTAAATATACCTATGATCACAGAATACAGCAGTAATCGGTGCATCATCGAAAAGATTTTTAAAAAACACTGGCACCTGTTGAAAAATGACGATGTTATTGGAGATAAACTCCCAAATCAACCAAAATTCGTCTATAAAAAAACAGGAAATCTCAAAAACAAACTAGCGCCAAGTCTACAACGGAAGAACAACTCAAGAACATATGATGTACAGGGGAAATCAATTAAAGGTTTCTACCCGTGCCCCACCTGCAAAGCATGCAAAAGAGGCACTAAGACCAAAAAATTCAAATCAAACCAGACTGGAGAAGAATTTGCTATTAAAGATTTAATAAGATGCCAGAACAAAGGGATTATATACCTTATTGAATGTTCATGTGGCCTCCAGTACATTGGCCAGACATCAAGGAGCCTCAGAGATAGGCTAAGAGAACATATATTGCTGATTGAAAAACAGAATAAAGACACAATTCTTTATAAACATTTTGCAACTAAACATAACGGCAATATAAAAGACATGAAATTTACTGGCATACAAAAAGTTATAAAAAATTGGAGAGGTGGTGACTTTGAAAAAAGTCTTCTCAAAGCTGAATCCAAATGGATTTTTCTGTTGGATAGCTTACATCCAAAAGGTCTAAATAACAGAGAGGATCTTACCCATCTCTTCAATCTATGAATATATCTGATAGCATTATGATACCATCCTATTTGATCCTCTCCAGACTCCTCACCAAATGTATCCATCCTTAACTCCCAATCTATGACTAGAAGTATACACCCTAGACATAGATTGACTAAGCTCTCCCCCAAAATAGTCTCTGCTTCTAGTACCACTATACCCCTGACCTAAAGTCAAATGAAGGACTCCACTATAGAATATTCATCAGACTATTCCCTCATTCTGAATTCAATATATTTTCTGTCAGAACCTCCCTATATCTCAAGGGTTAATATATATATCTTATGTATAGTCCAGGTATCTGGTCTCACATGCAATGTCTACTTTAGAAGTTCATCATCCTCTGCTCATAAAAAATCCACAATAGTTTCTCTTACATCTATATTGGTCACCATTAAGTCTCTTAATTATTGGTTAGTTTATAGATCCCTCATACACCCACTCAACCACTGCTCCCAAATGATGTGACATTACAGACCTTAGTGATTTAAAGGTCTTATATAAGACCTTTAAATACACCCTCCTTTACGGAATTTACTGAGGCTTTTGGACTCAGTGACGAGTATGTATAAACTTTGACTTATGACATACAGATATACCCTCATAAAGTCTTTCTTTTACACTATGGATTTTAGTCTCTTCTTTCTTTTTTAAAAAAGCCATAGCCTTTTGTTGACACAGTGTAAGATAAATTACACACACTGCTATAGCATTTTCTCTTTTAAGCCTGGCTAAATTAGTTCGATTAGGTATATAGGATTAGTGATCTTCTCTTTATTATTTTATTATTGTGCCACCATTGGATTTTATTTCCCAACTCTGATGTTGATAGAACTCCCTCACTATGATGTTGTGCCTTAAAAATACCTAAAGCATTACTAGTTTGTAAGAGAGGACTAATAGACCTCCTATCATCTCATTTAAACCTAAGGCATATGATTAGGGATATCACTCATCACTATGTACATATATATTGGAGAAGATATGTAAACTATATCTCGGTATAATATACATGATTTGTGCGAAGACTTATAATTATATGCAAACACAATGGAAAAGGCATATAAATCATTCTCAAGCTGTTCTTATTATGAAATGGCTAATCATTCTCAAGCTGTTCTTATTAAAAAATGGGTATCTTTATTATCTAAATCTCCTCTGCTATCTAAACAATTTGCCCCCCTTTGTTAAAAAGCTATTTGACATCTCAGTGTTCAACACCCAATCAGGAGGGTTATTACCCACACACCTCTTTCTAACACCAATAGGATCATAGAATCTGGGTCGTGATGTCACGACCAATCAAATCCCTGCAAAATCGTCACCATAAAAATATAGGTGATCGAGCCTTAAATATACAAAAGCACATCTTTAAACTACATCTTCTAACTTAAGTTCACAACTTTAGGCTATCAAAACATAAGATCAGCTATAAAAAGTTTACTCCGGTAAACCGGAAGTGACATCACGACTATGGGTGTTTAAGATATATTGAACCTAATGACATCAAATACACATATACAAATCTTAGGAATAAAATATAGGACAATTTTATCTCTGAGTGACATTCTACACATATTTTATATATGTTAAACACTCTTTTTATCTTGTGGCGAAACCGGAAGTGCACCTCAGAGCCACATCCGGTCACTTAAGTGACACTGTTATTTAAAGCCTCTCAGCTTACCAATCCAGCAGTCTTGATAAAGGCCTTTTTTGGGGGCCGAAACGCGTAGACCTGTTGGTAAGCACTATTCTAAGATTTTAACTACTCTAAGGACTTGTTACGCTATGTTAATCCTTTTTTTACAGGGACATTTCTAGGACATTGGACAAAGAGCTGACCGCTGTCAGGATTCACCTGGGAACTCTCCCCCTCAGGACTCAAGGTTCCTTCATGTGATTCTATTTCTAATTTACTGGTATTTGGATTACAACACAACTTTTGTTCTTTTTTGATCTTTATTAACATTTGTTGAACATCACTTTTGTTTTTTCGCTTTTTTACTGGATTTTTGATCTTATTTTTTCCACTTATTTTTTCCATTTTTTCCCTGTGTCACCTCATCTCATTTTTCCACATTTTGTCACTCATTGGTATTAACTCACCTGTGATTATCATTTTTTGTTCATTTTTTGTTCTTTTTTGCACTGCAGTGTCATCAGGACTGTTCAGTTATTTTTTGTGAATTTTTGATTATTACTTTGTGGATTGTTTTTTGACTTTCTTCTTGTATTTGCATACAGTGTTCATATTTTCATTATCACACTTGGCTGCTCACTCATGCTGTAAAAACACTTTGCACATTTATGCTGCAAAAACACTTTGCTTATTTGTTTATTCGCACTCACACGTGGAGTTTACAATATTATTATTTCATATTTCTCATCACATTACCCTTGGATCCAACTGTCATTTAACGCATTGTGAGTTTTTTATAGGGATTTCAAACATATTTTAACCTCTTCAACTTATACCATTGTTTTTATCCATTATTTGTAACAAAATACTATTCTATTTTGTATTAAATCCTTTTAGCCTTAGCAGTTCTACATCTCATTTTTCAGTGTTTATATTTATCCCTTAGCCTACATTGGCGCTGTACATACTATTTCACTCCTAATACCGCAGACCCCTATATTATATTTATTAACCCCTAATCTGCCGCCCCCGCTATCGCTGACCCCTGCATATTATTATTAACCCCTAATCTGCCGCTCCGTAGACCGCCGCAACCTACATTATACCTATGTACCCCTAATCTGCTGCCCCTAACACAGCCGACCCCTATATTATATTTATTAACCCCTAATCTGCCGCCCCCAACGTCGCCTCCACCTACCTACAATTATTAACCCCTAATCTGCCGACCGGACCACACCGCTACTATAATAAATGTATTAACCCCTAAAGCTAAGTCTAACCCTAACACTAACACCCCCCTAACTTAAATATAATTTAAATCTAACGAAATAAATTAACTCTTATTAAATAAATTATTCCTATTTAAAGCTAAATACTTACCTGTAAAATAAATCCTAATATAGCTACAATACAAATTATAATTATATTGTAGCTATTTTAGGATTAATATTTATTTTACAGGCAACTTTGTAATTATTCTAACCAGGTACAATAGCTATTAAATAGTTAATAACTATTTAATAGTTACCTAGTTAAAATAATTACAAAATTACCTGTAAAATAAATCCTAACCTAAGTTACAATTAAACCTAACACTACACTATCAATAAATAAATTAAATAAACTACCTACAATTATCTACAATTAAACCTAACACTACACTATCAATAAATTAATTAAATAAAATACCTACTAATAAATACAATGAAATAAACTAACTAAAGTACAAAAAATAAAAAAGAACTAAGTTACAAAAAATAAAAAAATATTTACAAACATTAGAAAAATATTACAACAATTTTAAACTAATTACACCTACTTTAAGCCCCCTAATAAAATAACAAAGACCCCCAAAATAAAAAAATGCCCTACCTTATTCTAAAATTAAAATAGAAAAGCTCTTTTACCTTACCAGCCCTGAAAAGGGCCCTTTGCGGGGCATGCCCCAAAGAATTCAGCTCTTTTGCCTGTAAAAAAAAACATACAATACCCCCCCCAACATTACAACCCACCACCCACATACCCCTAATCTAACCCAAACCCCCCTTAAATAAACCTAACACTAAGCCCCTGAAGATCTCCCTACCTTGTCTTCACCACACCGGGTTCACCGATCGGTCCTGAGGAGCCTCCGAAGTCTTCATCCAAGCCCAAGCGGGGGGCTGAAGATATCCATGATCCGGCTGAAGTCTTCATCCAAGCGGGAGCTGAACAGGTCCATGATCCGGCTGAAGTCTTCTATCAAGCGGCATCTTCAATCTTCTTTCTTCCGGATCCATGTAGTTCATCCCGCCGACGCGGAACATCCATCTTCACCGACGACTTCCCGACGAATGACGGTTCCTTTAAGGGACGTCATCCAAGATGGCGTCCCTCGAATTCCGATTGGCTGATAGGATTCTATCAGCCAATCGGAATTAAGGAAGGAAAATTCTGATTGGCTGATGGAATCAGCCAATCAGATTCAAGTTCAATCCGATTGGCTGATCCGATCAGCCAATCAGATTGAGCTCGCATTCTATTGGCTGTTCCGATCAGCCAATAGAATGCAAGCTCAATCTGATTGGCTGATTAATTTATTTATCGGAATTATATGCTAGCTATTTTCCCTGTTCATATGCCCAACATATTATTAAAGGACCAATACCATAATTCAAGATTATCCTATATGTTACTATGTAACCCTACATAAAGAGTAGATCTCAATATTACAGTTGCCATATATGCAGCCATTTAGAGTTAATTAACGATGTTACATTTACATATAGGAAGTTAATTCTATCCTGCATATAAAATGAACTACTCATTAGTACGAGCTAGTTAATTAGCATTATTGTGTATGTTGTTATCTATCTATAGTACATTGGTTTTACTAATAGCTAATTACCACTATACGCTAAACTCTCAGTCCTGGATCAATGTTGCTACGTTAGTTCATTGTCAATTCTTATAATAAGATTGTGATAACCTCGTAAACATTGTCTGTATAAGAACATGTTATTGCCAGTAGTTTATTAGATCCCCCCTCAATATTCATACCATGTGGCCTGCGTGTATGAAATTTAAAGATCCAGAATGCTTCCTTTTTATATAATTCTGTGATTCTGCCGCCACCCCTGGGTTTAGAGGAAATTAGATCTATAACCATCCAGGTAAGAGTCTTAACATCCCCTTCATGTTCATAAATGAAGTGTTTTGATGCACCTGTTACCGCCCTGCCTCTCTCGATGTCATTTAGATGTTCACGTATCCTGACACGTGTCTCTCGTGTCGTACACCCTACATATTGTATTTCACAGGAGGTACAGGTTATCATATACACTGCATATTCTGAACGGCAATTAGTGCAGAAGTTACAATCAAAAACCTGTTGTGTATGGAGTGACTGAAACACCTTACTTATCAATGTAAGGCTACATGCTGTACAACTATGTTTTCCGCACTTAAAATTACCTTTACATGTGAGCCAGTTGCTCTGCTTCTTAGGTTTTCTTAATGCACTGGGTGACACCAGATTCCCAATTGTAATGTTTCTTTTAGAGACAAAGCGGCAACCCTTGTCTATGACATTCTTGAGTAATTTGTCTGCTTTAAGAGTCGGTAGATTCTTCTTAATAATATTACATACTTCCCTATATTGATTTAAATAGGTGGTAATAAAAGAGATCTCACTTGTCTGTTTGTTATTTGCACTTTTTTCTACTCAGTGTTGGTTTTAATAGGTCTGTTCTTGGTATTTTTAAGACCTCCATATATGCCTTTCTTATGGCCCATCTGGGTAGCCCCTGGCTTTAAGTTTACTCCATAATACCCTGCTTTCAGCCAGGAACTCTTCCTCCTCTGAGCAGTTCTGCTTAATTCTTATGAACTGCCCCTTAGCCACTCCATAGTTCATGTGGCGAGGATGGCAACTCCTGGCATGGAGCAGGGCATTTGCTGCTATTGGCTTGACATATAGTGATCAAATCACTCTTTTTTCCAATGTGTCACCTTCCAATTCTACATCAAGGTAAGCCACCTTGTGTTTATTGTATACAGCAGTAAACTGGAGACCCACTCTATTGTGGTTTAAAAAAATCCACAAACTATTGGTATTCACATTCATTTCCTGACCACACCAGTAAGAGGTTGTCAATGTACCGCTTGTATGGAACTATGGATTCTTTATAAGGATTAGTATCCGCAAAGACGTGGGACAGTTCCCACCATCCCATATAGATGTTGGCAAATGCCGGGGCATATTTTGCCCCTATAACTGTCCCACGTCTCTGCAGATAGAATACACCATTGAATTCAAAGTAATTATGTGTCAACAGAAAATGTAATGTTCTCAGTATAAAGGCTTTTAGATTGTCATCATAGTTGCTAAACATATTAAGCATGAATTCTGTGGCTTCCAACCCTTCTTTGTGTGGTATGGCCGAGTATAGACCTACCACATCTTTAGTAAGCCAGCTATAGTTGTCATTCCAAATAAAACCCTCAGTCAAGTTAAGCAAATGTTTAGTATCTTTTAGGAAGGATGGTAGTTTCCAAACTATTGGTTGTAGCAGGGATTCTATCCAGTCTGAAAGATTTTCAAACAATGTTCTGATCCCTGATACAATCAAATGCCCTTTGACATCCTTAATTGACTTATGGACCTTAGATAAATGGTGGAAGATTGGTGTAAATGGTTCTTCCACTATCAGATACTCAAAAGTCACTTGGTCAATCACTCCCATCTCCATCCCATCATCTAGCAAATTTCTAAGCTCTCTCCCATAAATCAAAGCAGGATTGTGTGGGAGTGTTGCATACACTTCTCTATCCTCTAGCTGTCTAAGTACTTCTCTGATATAGGATGACCTATCCATAATGACTATGGAGCCCCCTTTATCCAAATTTTTGATCACTATGCCTTCTCTCTCTTTACGTTTTCTGACACCAATCTTTTGTTTAGAAGTTAAATTGTCCCTATATGTTTTACCCTCTGATTTGAGTTTAACTAAATCCTCTTCCACTCTTTTGTGGAATTGTTCTAATATGTGTCCTCTATTTTGGATAGGGTAAAATATTGATTTAGGTCTATAGCCAGTATGTGAGCTCTTGATGTTAGTTGGTTCTTTACTATCTTGCTCTAATTGATATAGGGATAAAAAGTCTGTTGCATCCAGGGCCGGACTGGGACCAAAAATAGGCCCGGGCATTTTAAGGCAAAGCAGCCCACTCCCCCCCCCCCCCATTTCTTATTTATAATAATGTATGTGTAAGGCACAGGTAATCATCTTGGAAAGAGGCACAGACAGCTATCTAGATATAAGCTACAGTTTGCCATCTTGGAAACAGGCAACTATATAGATGTAAAGGGATAGAAAGCTGAAACTTTAAATATGCATGGGTCCATTTTAGTTTTGAGTGGAAGCATTTTTGCAGTATACTTCCATTATGACAAATGCTTAGAGTAAAAGTTATTAGTGTTTTTCAGTGGCATACGCACATATGCTGTGAGTGCCTGTACATCAGTATTCAAGCTCAGAGACCTTGCGGTGGTGTTGTGTCCCAGCTGACTCTCTGAGGAGGGTTTGAATACTGGTGCACAGACAGGTCCTCAAACCATATGTGTGTATGCTGCTAAAGGCTAGTAATAACGTTTACTAGAAGCAGTTTTGCTTCAAACAGCTATCTTGGAAAGCACATTCTGTATAACTGTCAGAAATAGCCATCTTGGAATAAGGCACACATATTAGATTTAAATCATGGTAGGGTCTTGTGGCAGAAATAAAGGGAAAATGGAACTCATATTAGTTTAGGCAAAGTATGTGAGCATACACTTGTACAGGCAGACACACAACATACACAGCATTCACATACGTGCAGACACACAACATAAACCCCACATACATGCAAACATGCAACATACACAGCACATACATGCAGACACACAAAATAAACATATATACACATGCATGCAGACATACAACATACACACAGCAGATACATGCAGACACACAACACATACATGCAGACACACAACATAAACCCCACATACATGCAAACATGCAACATACACAGCACATACATGCAGACACACAAAATAAACATATATACACATGCATGCAGACATACAACATACACACAGCAGATACATGCAGACACACAACACATACATGCAGACACACAACATAAACCCCACATACATGCAGACATGCAACATACACAGCACATACAGTACATGCAGACACACAAAATGAACATATATACACATACATGCAGACATACAACATACACACAGCAGATACATGCAGACACACAGCACATACATGCAGACATACAACATACACACAGCAGATACATGCAGACACACAGCACATACATGCAGACATACAACATACACACAGCACATACATGCAGACACACAACATACATACATCACATACATACATGCATACACACAACATAAACACATCATATACACATACATACAGATATACAACATACACACTGCACATACATGCAGACACACAACATAAACACAGCAGATACATGCACACAGCACACAACATACGCACAGCACATACATGCAGACACAGAACATAAACACATCACATACATGCACACATGCAACATACACACAACATAAACACATCATATACACATACATGCAGACATACAACATACACACTGCACATACATGCAGACACACAACATAAACACAGCAGATACATGCACACAGCACACAACATACACACAGCACATACATGCAGACACAGAACATAAACACATCACATACATGCACAAATGCAACATACACACAACATAAACACATCATATACACATACATGCAGACATACAACATACACACTGCACATACATGCAGACACACAACATAAACACAGCAGATACATGCACACAGCACACAACATACGCACAGCACATACATGCAGACACAGAACATAAACACATCACATACATGCACACATGCAACATACACACAACATAAACACATCATATACACATACATGCAGACATACAACATACACACTGCACATACATGCAGACACACAACATAAACACAGCAGATACATGCACACAGCACACAACATACACACAGCACATACATGCAGACACAGAACATAAACACATCACATACATGCACAAATGCAACATACACACAACATAAACACATCATATACACATACATGCAGACATACAACATACACACTGCACATACATGCAGACACACAACATAAACACAGCAGATACATGCACACAGCACACAACATACACACAGCACATACATGCAGACACAGAACATAAACACATCACATACATGCACACATGCAACATACACACAGTACATACATGTAGACACACAACATAAACACATCATATACACATGCATGCAGACATACAACATACACACAGCACATACTTGCACACAGCACACAACATACACACAGCACATACATGCACATAGCACACAACATACACACAGCAGATACATGCAGACACACAACATAAACACATCACATACACATACATGCAGACACACAACATAAACACATCACATACATATACATGCAGACATACAACATACACACTGCACATGCATGCAGACACACAACATAAACACATAACATACATGCAGACACACAATATAAACACATCACATACACATACATGCACATAGCACACAACATTCACACAGCACATACATGCAGACACACAACATTCACACAGCACATTCATGCACACATGCAACATACACACAGTACATACATGCAGACACACAACATAAACACATCACATACACATACATACAGGCATACAACATTCACACAGCATATACATGCATACACACAACATAAACACATCACATACACTTACATGCAGACATACAACATACACACTGCACATACATGCAGACACACAACATAAACCCATCACATACGCATACATGCAGACACACAACATAAACCCATCACATACACATACATGCAGACACACAAAATTTACACAGCACATTCATGCACACATGCAACATACACACAGTACATATATGCAGACACACAACATTCACACAGCACATACATGCACACATGCAACATACACACAGTACATACATGTAGACACACAACATAAACACATCACATACACATACATGCAGACATACAACATTCACACAGCACATACATGCACACATGCAACATACATGCAGACATACAACATACACACAGCACATACATGGAGACACACAACATAAACCCATCACATACACATACATGCAGACATACAACATATGCACAGCAGATACATTCAGATTGCAGACACACAACATATACACCCCACTTACATACACAGCATTCACATACACACAGATGCACATACATGCAGATACACACATCACATACAAATACCTCCCAACATTCCAAAATTCCAGAGGGACACCCTTTGGAGAGTGTGTGTACATATACACACACACATACTGTATATATATATATATATATATATATATATATATATATGTCAGTGTATTTATAAAAATCTTAGCAGTATTCTCCAAACAATGTGTGAGTATATGGCAGGGAATATATTTAACAATCTTTCTTTAGACTGAACCCACAATCAATATACTTCTACTAAGACAATGAAATTAATATAAATATCTGAATTCTTTATTATTAGTAAATAACTATGAACATGTTGATACATAAATATTTGTGAGAATTAGAATATGAGTCAACACTATATGCGTTTAAAACCATTCAAATAGGCTATGCAATATTCATAAAAATCTATCTTATTCACAGTAAAAGTTCACCTTGTTAGTACAATGAGATTCCAAGATCTTTAACAGCTAAATACCCAAGCAATACAATTCTAACTGTGCTTAGAACAATAGGACAGTCTATACTTTTTTACCAAGCTCATAAAAGTTTACCTTTAAAGCTAGCCTGATTTACAATAGCATTTCATTAAAAATTAACGCAATGAGACTAAAATATCACAGCTACTATTATCCAGCAATACAATTCTAATTAGGGTACTAAAGTACATATATTCTTACAGTGGACAAATGCTTTGAATGAAATCCTTAGCATACTAAAATAATCTTTTATTACTACACAGGCTTATGAAATACTAACTTGAAATACAAACTGCTTCTTTAAGTCTATTTAATACAAATTGACTATGTTTATACCAATAACCTTTTATATATATAAATTAGGACAATTATACTTCACCAATCTGTACAAATTTGTAGTGGTCTTTAGGTCATCTCATTCGAAGGAAAGTTAATTGCATATATCAAGGTAAAGTTATCAGCTTCTTGCTTAGTGAAATGTTCCCAGGTATGGCAGCCAAAATTAGATCACCAGTCTCAGCAAGTTAC
The DNA here is from genome assembly GCF_027579735.1 of Bombina bombina. Classification (NCBI taxonomy): domain Eukaryota; kingdom Metazoa; phylum Chordata; class Amphibia; order Anura; family Bombinatoridae; genus Bombina; species Bombina bombina. The sequence continues at coordinate 1,450,442,787 of NC_069500.1, read as the reverse complement.
AGAAAAACTGTACCTTGTGCATTCACTACTCCTATTTTATAATCATTGAAGACCTGCTTCGTTCACGCCCTTTTTGCTTGTCCCTTGTCATTGGATAATTGGTTTAGTATACATTGTTGTTATGGAAATGCATCCTTTAAACAGTTAAATCTCTTAACTGCTATACTGGGTTTTGGCAGCGTTGCAACACAAACAAATACAGCAATACCATTTCTAAACATTTTAACAGCTTAATTCAGTATTTCTATGAACTGGTTATTCATTTTATCATAACTTACTGCAACAACTATTCACAATATTTGTTTTGGATAAGTAATATCTTATGAATTTTCTGAACATTTTGATATGAAACATCAATATATTATATTAAAATAATTTATCCTGTTTCTGAAATTAATGGCATTTATACATCTAAAATGTTTTCAGAGTTGTGTTTAAACTTTCAAAAACATCTAGTGTATATAATCATATGACATGATTCAGATATCCCATGCAGGCATTCCATCTGAAAAATAGAAAAATTATGTTACATATAATTAAATAATGGGATTATTACAGTTTGAATCTATTTTTCATATATCCATTAACTGCAGCAATTATTTATTTAATATAAAACGTACTATTTCAACATATATATACATATATGGGCTATTTTAATCACTTCAAACATACCTGAAGCTAGTATTGTTCCCTTTGCAAAAATGTATTTATTTTTATCTGTGTTACACAGGGGTTGTAAATGTTAATTCTTCAACCCACACTGCTCTCAGTAATTTTAAGTTTACACCATAGCATTTGTCTTTGTTGGCTAAGGTCTTCACTGCCCCACCCACATAGCATGGTTTATGAGTCAGACTCTTAGGCACATTGTGAGGGGTAATAGATTTTATCTCACATTCCCAGGCAATCACACATATGGTTTCCTGAAATTGTTCTTACATTTTAATTAAACCAAATGCTCTATTGTTCTCACTTGTATGCCCTTTTAACTTTTGCATCCTGAGTGGGGGAGAATTAAACATGATTTAAGTCAGCCCTTCTGAATGAAATGAATCATTTTCTACTGACCAGCCAAATATCTGATTAAATATATATATTTATTAACCTTGAAATATATGATTAAATATATATATTTATTTACCTTACATATACCTTGACATAAATCCCCCTTCCAATTTTAAATAGATGTAGGACACATTTATTTAATTTGGCTCAAAGTCAATGGTATTTGGTGAGGATGTTGAATGTAGGCATTATAGACAGTCTCTCATACAGAGAGTCCGTCATTTTTGAGCCTTCCTGTTTATCAGTTAGGCATCTTTAAACTACAGTATGACTTTAGTGCATTTGGGGATATGACACTTCATTCTCCCTCTATGACTTGTAGTTGGGACCTGGGATGACATGCCTGCAATTGATTGATATGGACCCATTTATCTATGAAACTTTCATTTTTGGGGATCCGTATTTTATAGGCCACTGGCGATATTTTGTCAGTAATGACAAAAGGACCTTTTCATGAGGGAAGAAATTTCTTCTCCCTAACCTGATCTCTTCCAAAGTTATAAAGATAAACTTTATCATTTATTTCGTATTCCTTTTTGGACATTTTGAGATCATAATAGGTTTTAGTGGCAGTTGCGGCTCTTTCTAAATTCCTTTGAGCAAATGCAAAGGCATATTGCAGGTGCTTTCTTAGGTTCTCCACATATTGATGTGTATTGGCAGCATTTATCAAGTTTTGGTCTGATGTACGGTACAGCAGGTGCTGAGGTAGAACCATTCTTCTACCAGTCATCAGTTCAAAAGGTGACATCTTGGTAGCACTACTTGGAGTTGCTCTTAATGCCATTAGGACTAGAGGTAGTTTTACATCCCAATCTTTACCCGTTTCACTCACAAACTTTTTGAGGATTTTAACAATGGACTGGTTGTAATGCTCTACACCACCACTTGAGGCAGCTCTATATGCAATATGGAGCTTTCTTTTTACCCCTAGTATTTTCCACATTTTGGTCATCACTTCACTAGTGAAGTGGGTTCCCCGATCTGACTCGATTCTTTGGGGCAAACCAAATCTGGAAAATACGTGGTTGATGAGCAAAGCTGCGCATGTTTCAGCACTATTGTTAGGTGCACTAAGGCACTCTACCCATTTAGTGAACAGGCATGTCACTGTTAACATGTATTTGTTACCTCTTGATGACCTAGTTACAGGACCAATAAAATCAATTTGTATATCTGACCATGGCATGACCATCCCCCTTTTCTGCAATGGCGCTCTATGCGCTGGCGTAGTGGGTTGGAACTGTGGACAGATTAAACAACCTTGACAGTAGGTTTGAACATCTTTCAACATGTGTGGCCAAAAAGCGTAGTCACGCAATATTTCATACGTGAGTTTGGCACCACGATGACCGGATGTGGGAGCATCATGGGCATGTTGAAGCATTAGACCTCTGAACTTGGTGGGTATTACCCATTGCTGTATGCCAGTTTTGGAGGTTCTAATTAACAAACCATCCTGTAACTTGAATTGTGTTCTGGATTTCATTAAGATTCTAAGATCTTCTTTGCCAATACAATCATCTTTTGAGAAGGGGTTGCTTTCAGGATCTTTTATGTTTTTATAGAAGATGCCTACAATGGGGTCTTCTTTTTGACTAGTGATCAGGTCCTCACTAGGAGAATCCTGACTCCATTGTACCAAGTTAGGCTCACTCTGTTGCTTTGCCTGGTTTCTGATAATGGCTTCTACCTAAATTGCACCCATTAAGTGGTCAATATTAAGGAGTTCTCCAGTTATGGCTCCTTGTTTGGCTAATGAATCCCCAAGGTTATTGCCTTCCTTATCTGGACCTAGAACTCTGGAATGACCCTTGGTCTTTTTCCAGTGTATGGTTAAATCATTGGATACCACCAGATTATCAATCTTGCAGAATAACTTGCCATGCTTGACTGGTTTGTTATTGCTTTTCTGCATGCCATTTCTTTTCCAAGTTGGCAGGTATTCAACAAAGCTGTCACGCACATAATTTGAGTCAGTTATGATCACAAATTTATGAATACCATGTTCAATAGCTATTTCATTTTAGAATAGCGGTGAGTTCTGCAACTTGACTGGATCTTGGTCCAATGTTGAAACCTACAGATATATTTGGTGAGCCATATGCCCAAGTTATACCAATGCCAGAGACTAATCTGCGCTCATTATCAATAGTGGCATGGTAAGAACAACCATCAACATATATCCAAGGTAATGTTTGACAATGGTCCTCATTGTACATTTTATATGGGGAAAGCAATTATTCCTCCAGAAAATCATCTTCTGATAATTCTTCCCCAGGATCTCTAGCAGTACAGTCGTGGAGCTCAGCAAGCCCCTGTGCGACTGGATTCTTTTTATTTTGCTTGTAGCGAATTTCTAAAGGCCAGCCTTGTAAGGAAAGAGTCCACGCTGTTATGCAGCTATTTGACAAATTCCCATCTCTTATTCTCTCACTTTGCAAATATAGCAAAGGCTGATGGGCCTTTCTACAATAATTTTCTCGCCCTGTATATAGCTGCGGAAATTTTGTAGAGCCCATACAGTAAATAAGAGGGCTTTTTCGAAATCGCTAAATTTTATTTCTACTGGGGATAGATTTTTGCTCGCATAAGCAATGGCTTTGTTTAAATTGTCATGCTTTTGGTATAAAACAGCACTCATGCTTACATCTGTGTACCCTGTTTCTAAGTAGAAAGGTTTACCACGTTCAGGGTATGCTAAGCAAGGTGCTTGTGTGAGTTTTCTCTTCAGCTCTTTGATGGCTGTCTCTTGAGACTCACTCCAGTGCCATTTCACATCCTTCTTTAGAAGAAGTAGTAGTGATTTAGCTAACTCTGCATAATTATCAATGAATTTGCGAGAATAATTCGTCATACCCAGGAATGATCTCAATTCCTTTAAGTTAGTTGGGTTTTTAGAATTCACTATAGCTTCCACCTTTTTCTTCTGAGGATTTAGCCCTTCAGAAGTAACTTCATGTCCCAAGATGTTTACATGAATGCGGCACCATTGAGCTTTTTGTAGGGATAATTTGACACCTGCCCTTTTAAGTTGGCTGAGGACGTGTTTAAGCTCTGCAATGTGTTTTTCAAAGTCTGTGCTTTTGATTAAAACATCATCAACATAAGATAAGGTCCCCCTTTCCAGTGCATCAGGCATAGCCTTATGCATGAATACAGCAAATTCATGTCCAGAATTTATGTATCCAAAAGGAAGTCTTTGAAATGCATACTGGACCTTTTGGAATGAGAATGCCAGCTTATACTGGTCCTCCTCATGTACCTTTATGGTCCAATACCTCTGGGCACAATCAATGGCAGTGAATATTTTGGATCCCTGCATCTGTGCTAGGCATTGGTCAATATATGGCACAGGCCAGCCAGACATGTACACTCGTACACCTAGAATAGGATTATTATAAGAGCTGTGCACCTGTCTGATAATACCTCTTTCTTCCAGGTTCCTTATGATTTCTGCAAGAGAATCATATGAGGCTAAAGGAAGTCTGTATTGTTTAACAAAGACAGGTGGTGCATCGGGATCTGTTTGTATTCTTGCAATGTGTAAGTCTGTAGTACCACAGTCATAAGAATCCTTAACAAAAATATCCTTGTATTCCATCAGAAGTTCTTGCAGCTGTTGGCGTTCATCATCGCTGGAACAGCCATTAGCTAAGGATTTTTGTTCCTCGACTATTTGCTGAAATCCTGGAAAGATTTCAGGCTGTCCTATCTTATAGGCTTCTTCCAACCTAGAGGTGAGATCCCCTTTGATTATAGTTTACATTGCCCCCATGACTCTGGGAATTGGGGTAATCTTGCTATTTGATTGGCTGATCAAACACTAGAGAGGCTTCTTCAATTTTACAGATGCCTTCCTCTGAGCTGAATGGATAAATAGACTGATAATTAAATAGACCCTCTGGCATAGATGTAAAGGATTGTTCTATTAATTGTTCTTCAGTTAAGTATCCTTCAGGTATTAGCCCAATTACATTATTCTGGAATCCAAAAGTGTAATAACTTGATTCCAGAGCGTATCCTATGGTAGTCCCCTTTGATAAGTTTATATCCTGTGGGGTCATGTTATGCACAATAACATGTATTGGAGTAGTTCCAATATTTACCAAAGGAGTATAGGTCACTGTGACACACAGATTTTTTATTCTATAGGAGAGGCAAATTAATGTTTCAGAAGTTTTTAATTTCTCACCTCTCTTTACCTGTAAGGGTAAAAGAAATTTATCAGCCCCGGCAGGAATTACAGCATCGCTAGACACCTGCATATTCACAGCATATGGCAATTGCTGGTTTGATTTCAGGGCTGCATTTTCATCCTGAAATACTTCAGGGTCCCCCTTTAACCTGCTCCAGAGGCAAGAGTTAATCAAATCTATTTGTATGGCATATCTATGTAAGATATCATTGCCAATGTATATTTGATTGTGGGGAGTATTTAAAACTAAAAACAGGTGCTTCACTGATTTATTACGTATAGATACAGATAATAAGCATTTAGCTGTGAGGTTATAGCTTTCAAACCTGTTATCCAGGTTGTGGACACAGTGGTCTTGGGGAGAAAGATATTTAATCACTTTAGGTTCAGCTATTTGTGCTAATAAGCCTTCGCTTATATAGCTAGCTTCCTGTTTTAAGTTCAGTTTGGCATATTTTGTTGTACCAAGGTCATGCATTTGTATAGGGATAAATAGATCATCTTTAACTCTCTCAATCCCTGTGAGGTATTGAGCGTGGCCTCCCCCCTTAGGGATTCTATGATCCCCCTTGTGGAGAGATATGGTTAATACATCGCCATCTAGGGAAATATTCGCTCTCTTTCCAGGCGAAATTTTTAAAGTATTTTCATCAGAGTCACTTAAAGGAGTCTGATCATCTATTTGTAAAATAGTAATTTCAGGTACAGAGTTATTCCTAAAATGAATCTCCACAGCATCTGGTTTCTCTTCCACCACGTGACAATTATGTCGGGGGCGAGGTATACCAGATTTCTCATAATTGATAGGCCTTTTAACTTGTGACCAAATTACATTATTTATGCAATCAATTATGGAACTTAATCGCTTCAGGAGATCACTACCAATAATTAAACGATCAGTAGGCAGATCCACTATAATGACAGGGTGTTTATGACCCTGTTCCCCAATTTAAATGTTAACCAGGCAGTACCATAAACTTTTAGGGAGTCACCCCCAACTCCTATTAGAGAAGCATCAAATTCTTTTATTTTAGGTTTGTGGGGTGTTAGCTCATTTAGCTGTGTGTAGTACCTGTGGGATAAAATAGTTGCCTGAGACCCAGTATCAATTAATCCCATGATAGGGTTGGAGACTGAATCTTGCAGCTCAGCTAATACATAATACCTTCCTGCATTTTCTATCATTTCACACATAAAATTTGCATTCTTGTACATCTGTGGGCTTCACCACGTGTTACCTGAATCCGCCGTGTCATTCGATGCAGAGGAAACTTCGTACCTACCTGTTACCCCCATGACAAGGCCAGCTGGGTTCTTGTGTACTGCATCTGTGGAAATAAGATTAAGAGAACACTGCAAAGGGAAAGCTTGGTTAATGCTATTAGGCCGAGGTTGCTCGTCATTACAGCTAAATCGTCCGTTTCCGGTCTGTGGGGAGAGAACATGATTAGTATCATTGATATTTATTATTACATTTTGTATATCTCTCCCCTCCCTATTAGGTGATACCGCAGTGTTTATGACTGTGCCTGTGGTCCACTGCTGACCACTGGCTGTACCCCTAAAAAAGTATTGTTTTTTTGCTGAGCCGTAAGTTTTTGACTCATATTAGCGACTTGTTCGCTCAACCGAATTAGCTGGGTACTAAGCTGATCTACTTGATTGTACAAGTTACTCCTACTCCTGGGCCTATCTCTTGATGCCCCATAATAATGATTCTTGGACCATTGGTTCCCCTCAGAATTAGAGCTGTTATTTCTATCCTGGCGTGGTTGCCCCTGGGGTTCAATTTGTTCTGCATTATTATTTTGGGGAGCATTATTTACTTGGGGTGTCTGGTTATCCTGAGAATACCTTCGCCATCTATTGTATCTACCTTTGCGGGGGTACCCATTATTCTGTGGGTATTCTCTTTGGGCGTAATTATTCGCCTGAGTATGTCCCCCGCTTTGGCTATAGTCTCTCTGCACCTCATCCCGTGTTTGGGGAGGGGTAGAGTTAAACCTCTGTGGAGATGGCCCGTTTTCTCTGGCCACTTCCGCTTAGGTTTTCTTTTTAGACTCCAAATTTAGGGGTTCAGGTGACACCCTAGTTTCGGCCACTATTTTAGGATTGGGCTTTTTCTCCCTTTTATCCCCCTGTTCGCTGGACTGCTGAATAGAGTATAATTTTGTACTCTCTTTGATCAGCCATTCCAATGAACAGTTCTCCTCAAAATCTCTAGCTAAGTTGATTTTGATGGGTGTGGGTAGCGCTTCAAAAAATATGTTCACAAACTCTGAACCTTCAAATATGGGATCATGTTCAGCCATGCTGTACGCATTCTTCAATACAGAAAGGAACTTGATTGGACTTTGATTCGCACTACATTTTAAACCATATACAGCTATTCTCACTGCCGTTTTAGTGCGATGTTGCCCAAATTCCATTTTGCATTGTCGTTTTGTTTCACCCCAGGAATGAATATTCATATCCTTTAGTGAAGCAAAGAATTTGTGATGTTTACTTTCAAATACCCAGGGTAGAAATTCAATTTTTAACTGCTCACTTGTAACACTCATTATAGATAAAGCATTCTCAAAAGCCTCTAAATGGTCAATTATGGAAGTGGCCCCCCCTTTAGAAAATGGGCGTACTGTATTCTTTAGGAATTTAATTATTGTGGGGGTGTCATACACTTTATTTGGTATATCACTGGATCTTACTGGGGACTTATTGTTTGAGTTAGGGTGCCTTTCATCTGAGGCCTAATAATTTTCTGGTCCCCCAGAGTTAGGTAATTGCCTAGGGGAAAAAGTTACCTCTGGGCCTGAATTAGGGCTATAGTTTGGGTATCTTTGTCTATCTTCCCGCCTGGTATCTTGAAACTCATTTCTGTCCCAGTCCTTATAACTGCTAATTTGTTTCTTTAATTTATCTATTGCCTGTTCATATGCTTTTTCAGCTTCACAATATCTAATTTTTAGAGTTTTATTTTCATCTTGGCATTTTTCATATTCTTCTTCGAAAGCTTTAAAATCAGCCACTAATTCCTGATTATATTTATTTAAGTCAGAAGTCCTTTGCCTGAATAAAGGCATCTTGAAATTCTCGTAATGAATCATTTTCATCCCTTAGCCGCCCTAATTGTCTGTTCTGTCCTGACATTTGGTTAGACATCTCACAGTTCAAATACATTAGGATCGGCCAAGTTTCAAAAATTAATTCATCACGCCCCCTAAGTTCCGTGCATCTATTAAGTTGCAGTAACATTTGGTATAATTCTCCATCTTCAAACCACATATCTTTAACTAAATCTTTGGCCTTATCTTTACACCCATTAATATACATGGAGACATCGGCCACCATATCAAGTCTATTTATGATGTGATTCATGGCGTCTAATTTGAGCATTTTTCTGAACCACTTCATGCACTTCATGGACGGAGTATTTTGGGGAGGGCACAATTTCATCTTGCACAGAAACGCTAGCATTACTTTTTGCTGAAGACATCGTTATTTTAGTGTTGTACTTAATAAGATAGAACGCTAATACAATCTTGAACAATAAGAGAGAGGAAAGAAAATTATATTTTCAAAATATCAATATCAATTTTGAAATATGAAAAATCAATATTTTTATGAATTTTGAAATATGAAAATTAATATTTTTGATTAATTTTGAAATATGAAAAATTAATATGTTTATGAATTTTGAAATATGAAAAATTAATATTTTTATGAATTTTGAAAAATGAAAAATTAATATTTTTAACAATTTTTCAAAAATTAATTTTTAATAATATTTCAAAATATTAATATCAATCTTGAACATGAAAATCAATATTTCAATTTCAAAATTTTTTTTTTTTTATATTTTCAAAATATCAATTCAAAATATGAAAATTTTTCTCTCTTCTATAATAATTTCTATTTACCACAAATATAATATATCAATATGATAATTATTTATAATATCTCACGCAATGCCTCCATATAATATGTCAGTATATTTATAAAAATCTTAGCAGTATTCTCCAAACAATGCGTGAGTATATGGCAGGGAATATATTTAACAATCTTTCTTTAGACTGAACCCACAATCAATATGCTTCTACTAAGACACCGAAATTAATATAAATATCTGAATTCTTTATTATTAGTAAATAACTATGAACATGTTGATACATAAATATTTGTGAGAATAAGAATATGAGTCGACACAATATATCCGTTTAATACCATTCAAATAGGCTATGCAACATTCATAAAAATCTATCTTATTCACAGTAAAAGTTCACCTTGTTAGTACAATGAGATTTTAAAATCGTTAACAGCTAAATACCCAAGCAATACAATTCTAACAGCGCTAATTTAAACAATAGGACAGTCTATAATTCTTGCCAAGCTCATAAAAGTTTACCTTTAAAGCTAGCCTGATTTACAATAGCATTTCATTCAGTTAACACAATGAGATTAAAATATAATTCTAATTAGGGTACTAAAGTACATATAGTCTTACAGTGGACAAATGCTTTAAATGAAATCCTTAGCATACTAAAATAAACTTTTAACACTACACAGGCTTATGAAATACTAACTTGAAATACAAACTGCTTCTTTAAGTCTATTTAATACAAATTGACTATGTTTATACCAATAACCTTTTATATATATAAATTAGTACAATTATACTTCACCAATCTGAACAAATTTGTAGTGGTCTTTAGGTCATCTCATTCGAAGGAAAGTTAATTGCATATATCAAGGTAAAGTTATCAGCTTCTTGCTTAGTGAAATGTTCCCAGGTATGGCAGCCAAAATTAGATCACCAGTCTTAGCAAGTTACAGAACAACTGTCCCTTGTGCATTCACTACTCCTATTTTATAATCATTGAAGACCTGTTTCGTTCACGCCCTTTTTGCTTGTCCCTTGTCATTGGATAATTGGTTTAGTATACATTGTTGTTATGGAAACGCATCCTTTAAACAGTTAAATCTCTTAACTGCTATACTGGGTTTTGGCCCTTCGGTGGCAGCGTTGCAACACAAACAAATACAGCAATACCATTTCTAAACATTTTAACAACTTAATTCAGTATTTCTATGAACATTTTATCATAACTTACTGCAACAACTATCCTATATTATAAAAGGCCAAGTGTGTTTGTCTGAAGCTGTCATGCGCAGTAGAGACTGCGCACGAGGACAAACACACCTGGCCTTCTAACTGTCTTCCCCCGGCGTCGCGTGTGGTGGAGTGGGCGTGACCGGCGGGCGTGGGCGGGGCCCAGATGGGGCGTGGGCGGGGCCGGCCGTGACATGGGCGGGCCAGGTGGGGCCGAGCATGACGTGGGCGGTGCTGGGCGTGGCCGGACGGGGCCAGGTGCCGGGTGTGTGGCTGTGCACAGTGAGTGAATCAGGAGCTGAGAGCAGAAGAGGGGGATAAAGAGAGGGGGGAGAGTGAGCAAAAGAGATTGGGGAGAGTGAGCAAAGGAGAGGGGGGAGATAGCACAAAAGAGTGGGGGGAGATAGCACAAAAGAGAGGGGGGAGATAACACAAAAGAGAGGGGGGAGATAGGACAAAAGAGAGGGGGAGAGTGCACAAAAGAGGGGGGGAGAGTGCAAAAAAGAGAGGGGGGAGAGTGCACAAAAGAGAGGGGGGAGAGAGCACAAAAGAGAGGGAGGGAGAGAGCGCAAAAGAGAGGGGGGAGAGAGCGCAAAAGAGAGGGGGGAGAGACTGAAAAAGGGAGAGGGGGAGAGAGAGAGCAAAAGAGAGGGGGGGAGAGAGAGAGCAAAATAGGGAGAGAGACAGCAAAAGAGAGGAGGGGGAGAGAGAGAGCAAAAGATAGGGGAGAAAGAGAGAGCAAAAGAGGGGGAGAGAGAGAGAGCAAAAGAGAGGGAGAGAGACAGCAAAAGAGGGAGAAAGACAACAAAAGAGGGAGAGAGACAGCAAAAGAGAGGGGGGAGAGAGAGCAAAAGAGAGGGGGAGAGAGAGAGCAACAGAGAGGGGGAAAAGAGAGGGGAGAAAGAGAGAGCAAAAGAGAGGGGGGAGAGAGAGAGCAAAAGAGAGGGGAGAAAGAGAGAGCAAAAGAGAGGGGGGAGAGAGTGCAAAAGAGAGGGGGAGAGAGCGCAAAAGGGAGAAGGGGAGAGAGCACAAAAGAGAGGGGGGAGAGAGAGCAAAAGAGAGAGAGAGAGAGCAAAAGAGGGAGAGAGAGAGAGCAAAAGAGGGAGAGAGACAGCAAAATAGGGAGAAAGACAACAAAAGAGGGAGAGAGACAGCAAAAGAGAGGGGGGAAAGAGAGAGCAAAAGAGAGGGGGGGAAAGAGAGAGCAAAAGAGAGGGGGGAGAGAGAGAGCAAAAGAGAGGGGAGAAAGAGAGAGCAAAAGAGAGGGGGGAGAGAGAACAAAAGAGAGGGGAGAAAGAGAGCGCAAAAATAGGGGGGAGAGAGCACAAAAGAGAGGGGGGAGAGAGCGCAAAAGGGAGAGGAGGAGAGAGCGCAAAAGAGAAGGGGGAGAGAGAGAGCAAAAGAGGGAGAGAGACAGCAAAATAGGGAGAGAGCGAGCAAAAGAGAGGGAGAGACACAGCAAAAGAGGGAGAAAGACAACAAAAGAGGGAGAGAGATAGCAAAAGAGAGGGGGGAGAGAGAGCAAAAGAGAGGGGGAGAGAGAGAGCAAAAGAGAGGGGAGAAAGAGAGAGTAAAAGAGAGGGGATATAGAGAGAGAGCAAGGGGTGGGACCGCTGTACTGCAAAAAATGGCCCGTGTACACAGGCTTTAGGACTAGTTCACAATATTTGTTTTGGATAAGTAATATCTTATGAATTTTCTGAACATTTTGATATGAAACATCAATATATTATATTAAAATAATTTATCCTGTTTCTGAAATTAATGGCATTTATACATCTAAAATGTTTTCAGAGTTGTGTTTAAACTTTCAAAAACATCTAGTGTATATAATCATATGACATGATTCAGATATCCCATGCAGGCATTCCATCTGAAAAATAGAAAAATTATGTTACATATAATTAAATAATGGGATTATTACAGTTTGAATCTATTTTTCAAATATCTATTAACTGCAGCAATTATTTATTTAATATAAAACATACTATTTCAACATATATATACAGATATGGGCTATTTGAATCACTTCAAACATACCTGAAGCTAGTATTGTTCCCTTTGCAAAAATGTATTTATTTTTATCTGTTTTACACAGGGGTTGTCTTTGTTGGCTAAGGTCTTCACTGCCCCACCCACATAGCATGGTTTATTTGCATTTGAAATGCACAGAGTTACTTTCTCACAAGATATGTCGCCTGAGTCAGACTCTTAGGCACATTGTGAGGGGTAATAGATTTTATCTCACATTCCCAGGCAATCACACATATGGTTTCCTGAAATTGTTCTTAAATTTTAATTAAACCAAATGCTCTATTGTTCTCACTTGTATGCCCTTTTAACTTTTGCATCCTGAGTGGGGGAGAACTAAACATGATTGAAGTCAGCCCTTCTGAATGAAATGAATCATTTTCTACTGACCAGCCAAATATCTGATTAAATATATATATTTATTAACCTTGAAATATATGATTAAAATATATATATTTATTTACCTTACTTATACCTTGACATATATATATATATATATATATATATATATATATATATATAATATATGAACCACCTCTCTCAATTATATTCTTGCCAAACCACTGGCAGTTGCGCACGCATCCTCAATGGAATGTTGGCAGCGCGTGGACAAAAGGATTCACCTGGATGCAGGGAAGGCAAATGGAGCATTACAAAAGCAACACCTAATCGCCCACATTAAAGTATTTTTTTTTAAAAATAACCGCCCGCATCAAGTATTAAAAAAAAAAACACCGCCCGCACGAAATAAAACAAAAAAAATCCTACACAAAGTATTAACTCCTAAACCGCAAAACCCCCACATCGCAATAAATCTATTTACCCTATTAACCCCTTAAATCGCAAAACCCCCAAATCACAATAAACCTATTTACCCTATTAAAGGGACAGTATACACTCATTTTCATATAACTGCATGTAATAGACACTACTATAAAGAATAAGATGCACAGATACTGATATAAAAATCCAGTATAAAACTGTCTGAAAACTTAATTAGAAGCTGTCAGTTTGGCTCTGTTGAAAAGGTAGCTGGAAAGCCCACTGCAAGTGGCAAATAAGACACTCCTCCCCTCCCCCTTATTTTGCATATGAAAAGACCCTTTACACAAACAGGAGCAAGCTGGAGTAGGTAGCTGACGGTATTCTCATAAAACTTTGGGGCTTGGTTAGGAGTCTGAAAATCAGAGCAATGTTATTTAAAAATAAGCAAATCTATACATTTATTTTAAAAAAAACTTTATGGGCTTTATAAATAGATCATCTACAAAACATTTATGCAAAGAAAAAATGAGTGTATAATGTCCCTTTAACCCCTAAACCGCAAAACCCCCAAATAACAATAAACCTATTTAACCTATTAACCCCTAAACCGCAAAACCTCTACATTGCAATAAACCTATTTACCCTATTAACCCCTAAACCGCAAAACCCCTACATTGCAATAAACCTATTTAAATGATTAACCCCTAAACCGCAAAACCCCTACATCGCAATAAACCTATTTAGCCTATTAACCTCTAAACCGCAAAACCCCCACATCACAATAAACCTATTTACACTATTAACCACAAAACCCCTACATCTCAATAAACCTATTTACCCTATAAACCCCTAAAATAAAAATAAAAACCTACATCACAATAAACCTATTTAACTTATTAACCCTTTAAACCCCCAAAACCCACAATGCAAATAACTATTTAAATAACTAAGTACAGTACACTAACCTAACACCCCCTAACCTAACACCCACTAACCTAACAACCCCTAACCTAACAACCCCTAACCTAACACCCCATTAAATACACCCAAATTACCTAAACTAATGCATTCTAAAGTTACAAAAAATAAAAAAAGCTAACATTACAGAAAATAAAAAAATCAAATTACCAAATTTAACAAAATTAAACCTAATCCCTATAAAAATAAAAAAGACCCCCCAAAATAAAAAAAACCCATCTAAGAATAAACTACCAGTAGCCCTTAAAAGGGCTTTTTGCAGGGCATTGCCCCAAGATAATCAGCTATTTTTCAAGAAAATACACAAAGCCCCCCAACAGTAAACTCCCCCACCCACCAAAACCCCCCAAATAAAATAACCTAACACTAAAAGACCTAAACTACCC
>NC_069500.1:1450384638-1450405267 GCF_027579735.1 Bombina bombina | reverse complement strand
ATATTATATATGGCCTGCATGATTACCCTGACAAAATATAATAATAAGACATGCGGTCTGGGACCCATGGTAACTAGGTTGTGTTTATATTAGTACTATTCTTAGCACTTTAATCCCTTTTACTCCCCCTATCGGGGGAGGTCTATACGGCCTGCATGATTACCCTCACCAAATATAACAACAAGACATGCGGTCTGGAACCCATGGTAACTAGGTTGTGTTAAGTAGTGCTGTTCTTATTAGTTTAATACCTGTTACTCACCCTATCGGGGGAGGTCTATATGGCCTGCATGATTACCCTGACAAAATATAATAATAAGACATGCGGTCTGGGACCCATGGTAACTAGGTTGTGTTAAGTAGTACTATTCTTAGTACTTTAATGCCTGTTACTCCCCCTATCGGGGTAGGTCTATATGGCTTGCCTGATTAACCTGACAAAATATAATAAGACATGCGGTCTGGGACCCATGGTAACTAGGTTGTGTTTTAAGTAGTACTATTCTTAGCACTTTAATCCCTGTAACTCCCCCTATTGGGGGAGGTCTATATGGCCTGCATGATTACCCTGACAAAATATAATAATAAGACATGCGGTCTGGGACCCATGGTAACTAGGTTGTGTTTATATTAGTACTATTCTTAGCACTTTAATCCCTTTTACTCCCCCTATCGGGGGAGGTCTATACGGCCTGACTGATTACCCTCACCAAATATAACAACAAGACATGCGGTCTGGAACCCATGGTAACTAGGTTGTGTTAAGTAGTACTGTTCTTATTAGTTTAATACCTGTTATTCACCCTATCAGGGGAGGTCTATATGGCCTGCATGATTACCCTGACAAAATATAATAATAAGACATGCGGTCTGGGACCCATGTAACTAGGTTGTGTTTTAAGTAGTACTATTCTTAGCACTTTAATCCCTGTAACTCCCCCTATCGGGGGAGGTCTATACGGCCTGCCTGATTACCCTGACCAAATATAACAACAAGACATGCGGTCTGGGACCCATGGTAACTAGGTTGTGTTTATATTAGTACTATTCTTAGCACTTTAATCCCTTTTACTCCCCCTATCGGGGGAGGTCTATACGGCCTGCCTGATTACCCTCACCAAATATAACAACAAGACATGCGGTCTGGAACCCATGGTAACTAGGTTTTGTTAAGTAGTACTATTCTTAGCACTTTAATCCCTGTAACTCCCCCTATTGGGGGAGGTCTATATGGCCTGCATGATTACCCTGACAAAACATAATAATAAGACATGCGGTCTGGGACCCATGGTAACTAGGTTGTGTTTATATTAGTACTATTCTTAGCACTTTAATCCCTTTTACTCCCCCTATTGGGGGAGGTCTATACGGCCTGCCTGATTACGCTCACCAAATATAACAACAAGACATGCGGTCTGGGACCCATGGTAACTAGGTTGTGTTTTAAGTAGTACTATTCTTAGCACTTTAATCCCTGTAACTCCCCCTATCCGGGGAGGTCTATACGGCCTGCATGATTACCCTCACCAAATATAACAAAAAGACATGCGGTCTGAGACCCATGGTAAGGTTACTTCCTTTTGCACAATCAAGTATACCAGTTGCAGAGGTTCTGACCCTGCATTATGGCTGCACCTCTCCCTAAAAGAGGGATCTGTTACAGAGTCTGTGGGCCTGTATGCAAAGAGCTGGCCTGCCTGAAAGGAGCAGCAAGGCAGAGCAAAAGATGCAATATACATTTGATAGATAAGAAATACAGAGATCGATAGATGCAATATATATTTGATAGATACGATTGATAGTTAGATAGATTAGATAGATAGATAGATAGATAGATTAGATAGATAAATAGATAGATAGATTTGATAGATATATAATTTCAGTGACAGAGTATAACAATAAGATATGCGGCCTGGGACCCATGGTAAGGTTACTTCCTTTTGTATAATCGAGTACAGGTTGGGGTCTGGGATTGACTTTTTGTGCTGTTTGATTCTTTCAGGTATACCAGTTGCCGAGGTTCTGACCCTGCATTCTGGCTGCACCTCTCCCTGCAAGAGAGATCTTTTACAGAGTCTGTGGGCCTGTATGCAAAGAGCTGGCCTGCCTGAAAGGAGCAGCAAGGCAGAGGGATCGATTCATGCCTATAAGAAACCAGAGGGCACAATACCTGCTGGAAGTGTGCAGTGCGGCAGAGGGATCTATTCCTGCCTAGAAGCAGACAGGCAGAGGGGACGCTACCTGCCTGGGAGCCCACTGAGTCCAGCCCAGCTGGGGAAGATACAGCCGCTGGCTTGACCCCGGTCCCAGCCACGATAGCCCTGGTCCCACTATTTGGAGGCAGAGGGATCAATTCCTGCCAAGAAGCAGTGTTACGGTTGCCTCCAGGCTGGCTGGAAGTTGGACCGTAGAAAAGGATGCTCCTAGCGCTCCCCAAAGGAGCAGCAGCACCGTAGACACTATAATTACTGCGTAGCCACCATAAGTAATCAGACTCTATGAACCACCGCTGCTGGGCTGGTATCTCGCCGTCTGCTCTGCGCCCTGGACCTACAACCAGGCTCCAGTAGGTGAACCTCTTCCTTCTGTAGCAATCCCTGTAGCTAAGGGAGTATGAAAAACATAGCAATCCCTGTAGTGATATAAGCTGTATCCTACAAACATGAGTCAAAGCTTCAAGTTAGAGGGTCAGAATAGGTCTCTTGAAGCTGAACAAAATTTAACTCTTTAGTTCTGACCGAAGGGTCTGTCACATAGCACTTAATGGCACACAATGAAAACCAATGCCTCTGTAACAGTGCTCCCCCCTCTGTGGAACATAATGCCTGTGTGGCACCTGGCTTAGCAAGTCCCATTCACTGAACCAAGTGGGAGAAAGCCAGGGACAAGCTATTTTACAGGTCTGGGGACATAGTCTTAAAGGGGCATTGTTCACCAAAGTCACAATATGTCCCCAGACGGTTCTTAAAGGGCCATACACACCCAATAAAAGTTAATATGTTCTCAGGGGCACAATCTTCCAGGGGCCATAGTCATGAGGAAGGAGGCTGGCAAATAGGCTTCTCCAAAATCCAGGGAAGCAGGGCAATTTTCCATTTAATTTTCCATTTAAAGGGCCAGTTACAAATAGCAGTTTGTAACATATCTCCCCTTTTGGAGGGAGACTAACCAGGCACCTGACCTTCTGTCGGTCAGTGCCTAAGTTAGTCTCGTAACCCACCCACAAATAAACGTTAGCAGCAAAGTAGCCCCCCCACAATAAGTAGTACTGGCCTGTAGGTTCCAGGTTATAGGATGAAAGTGTAGCATCCTCTGCCTTCCTGGCGCAGCTGGGCAAATAGCTGATGGTACTTGGGGGGCAGAGGCCAGCGGCACTCTGCCCTGGTGCCAGCGCTTCTGCTGGGGTGAGGGGTTTGCAGGCCAGACCTGTAACAAGGGGGTCTGTAGGGCAGAGGCCAGCAGCGCTCTGTCCTGATGCCAGCTCTTCTGCTGGGGGAATTGGGGCATAGTCCTGCCCGGTGGCAAAGGGAACGTGGGGGTCAGTGGGGGTTAACATCTCCACTGTTAACCCTGGGCCCAAGTTAGGAGTTAGCTGGGGAGGGGGAGATTGGCTTACCTCCTCCTCCTGATACTCCGGTGGCCGTTGGGAAGGGAGGTCGATGCTCTCCGCTTCCTGTGGAACATGCTGCGGCTGGGGAGAGAGACCGGTTGTCTCCTCTCCCTGGAAGGCACACTCCGGCTGGGGAGGGAGGTCGATGCTCTCCCCTCCCTGTAGCTGGGTCTGTCGCTGGGGATCTGGGTCGCCTGCCCAGCATCCCTGTAGGGCCGGTAGAGAGACTGCGGTCCCATCTCCACCTGCCTGCTGGGGGTCCTCCCAGGACCAGTCTATGAGGCCTGCTGCCTCTGGTATCTCTGGTTGGGGAAGGAGACTGGTTGTCTCTTCCCTCTGCACGGTATACTGCTGCTGGGGATGGAGGTCGCTGCTCTCCTCTCCCTGTAACTCCGGCTGCCGCTGGGGAGGGAGGTCATTGCTCTCCGCTCCCTGTGACTCACTTTCTCGCTGGAGACCAGGTGTCCATACCCTCAAACTCCACAGTTGGCGCTCAAAGGCTCGTGCCGCTTTGTTCTCCGTATCCAATTCCCGGATGATGCGACTGACTACCTCCTGCGCAGGGTCTGGACCATATCGGACTAGCCGCCTCTTTACCTCTGGAACGAAATCCGCGCCCTCATAGCGACGGATCCGGTTGAGGTGATCTTCACATGGTTCTGACCAGTATCTTGTCAGCTCCATGCTGCTGTAAGTAGGGACGCTGCGCAGTGGCTAGCGTTGCCCTCAATTACTCTCCTACGATACCAGTGCTGTTGTGGTGCTGCTCCTTGCGCTAGGACGCCAATCCCACCGCTGCCGCCAAATGTTACGGTTGCCTCCAGGCTGGCTGGAAGTTGGACCGTAGAAAAGGATGCTCCTAGCGCTCCCCAAAGGAGCAGCAGCACCGTAGACACTATAATTACTGCGTAGCCACCATAAGTAATCAGACTCTATGAACCACCGCTGCTGGGCTGGTATCTCGCCGTCTGCTCTGCGCCCTGGACCTACAACCAGGCTCCAGTAGGTGAACCTCTTCCTTCTGTAGCAATCCCTGTAGCTAAGGGAGTATGAAAAACATAGCAATCCCTGTAGTGATATAAGCTGTATCCTACAAACATGAGTCAAAGCTTCAAGTTAGAGGGTCAGAATAGGTCTCTTGAAGCTGAACAAAATTTAACTCTTTAGTTCTGACCGAAGGGTCTGTCACATAGCACTTAATGGCACACAATGAAAACCAATGCCTCTGTAACAGTGCTCCCCCTCTGTGGAACATAATGCCTGTGTGGCACCTGGCTTAGCAAGTCCCATTCACTGAACCAAGTGGGAGAAAGCCAGGGACAAGCTATTTTACAGGTCTGGGGACATAGTCTTAAAGGGGCATTGTTCACCAAAGTCACAATATGTCCCCAGACGGTTCTTAAAGGGCCATACACACCCAATAAAAGTTAATATGTTCTCAGGGGCACAATCTTCCAGGGGCCATAGTCATGAGGAAGGAGGCTGGCAAATAGGCTTCTCCAAAATCCAGGGAAGCAGGGCAATTTTCCATTTAATTTTCCATTTAAAGGGCCAGTTACAAATAGCAGTTTGTAACAAGCAGCCTGGCAGGGGGATTTATTCCTGCCTAGAAGCAGTCAGGCAGAGGGGACGATACCTGCCAAGAAAGAGCTGCAGTGCAGAGAGGATGCTACCTGACTGGGAGTCCACTGAGACCAGCCCAGTTGCGGGAGATACACCCGCTGGCTTGACCCCGGTCTCAGCAACTATATCTCTGGTCCCACTATACGGTGGCCACCCCTGGGTTTGGACAGAGGAAGGGAGACCCCCTAGTGGAGTAACGCTACATCCGGGAGATGCAAAAAGATGTTTGGACACCCAGTACAGGTCGTTCTCTTTCAGCCTTTTTAGACGGGTGTCCCCGACCCTCAACAGGCACAACTGCATGAAACACCACATATGCCATCCTTTTGCACAATAGAGTACCGGTATGGCATTGATTTTAGGAACCCGGAGATAATTTTTAGGAACCGGGAGATGGAAAAAGATGCTTTGACACCCAGTGCAGGTCGTTGTCCTTCAGCCTTCTTATACGAGGGTCCCCGACCCTCAACAGGCACAACAGCATGAAATACCACATATGCCATCCTTTTGCACAATAGAATACAGGGATGGCATCGATTTTAGAAACCCGGAGATCATTTTTAGGAACCGGGAGATGGAAAAAGATGCTTGGACACCCAGTACAGATCGTTCTCTTTCAGCCTTTTTATACGGGTGTCCCCGACCCTCAACAGAAACAACAGCATGAAACACCACATATGCCATCCTTTTGCACAATAGAGTACCGGTATGGCATTGATTTTAGGAACCCGGAGATAATTTTTAGGAACCGGGAGATGGAAAAAGATGCTTTGACACCCAGTGCAGGTCGTTGTCCTTCAGCCTTCTTATACGAGGGTCCCCGACCCTCAACAGGCACAACAGCATGAAATACCACATATGCCATCCTTTTGCACAATAGAATACAGGGATGGCATCGATTTTAGAAACCCAGAGATCATTTTTAGGAACCGGGAGATGGAAAAAGATGCTTGGACACCCAGTACAGATCGTTCTCTTTCAGCCTTTTTATACGGGTGTCCCCGACCCTCAACAGAAACAACAGCATGAAACACCACATATGCCATCCTTTTGAACAATCCAGTACAGGTATGGCATCGATTTTAGGAACCCGGAGATAATTTTTAGGAACCGGGAGATGGAAAAAGATGCTTGGACACCAAGTACAGGTCGTTCTCCTTCAGCCTTTTTATACGAGGGTCCAGGACCCTCAACAGAAACAACAGCATGAAACACCACATATGCCATCCTTTTGCACAATAGAGTACAGGTATGGCATCGATTTTAGAAACCCGGAGATAATTTTTAGGAACCGGGAGATGGAAAAAGATGCTTGGACAACCAGTACACTTCGTTCTCCTTCAGCCTTTTTATAAGAGGGTCCCGGACCCTC
This sequence comes from Bombina bombina, assembly GCF_027579735.1. Classification (NCBI taxonomy): domain Eukaryota; kingdom Metazoa; phylum Chordata; class Amphibia; order Anura; family Bombinatoridae; genus Bombina; species Bombina bombina. Next base: position 1,450,398,662 of record NC_069500.1, on the reverse strand, counting down.
AACAGAAACAACAGCAGGAAACACCACATATGCCATCCTTTTTAACAATAGAGTACAGGTATGGCATCCATTTTAGGAACCCGGAGATAATTTTTAGGAACCAGGAGATGGAAAAACATGCTTGGACACCCAGTACAGCTCGTTCTCCTTCAGCCTTTTTAGACGAGGGTCCAGGACCCTCAACAGAAACAACAGCATGAAACACCACATATGCCATCCTTTTTAACAATAGAGTACAGGTATGGCATCCATTTTAGGAACCCGGAGATAATTTTTAGGAACCGGGAGATGGAAAAAGATGCTTGGACACCCAGTACAGGTCGTTCTCCTTCAGGCTTTTTAGACGAGGGTCCAGGACCCTCAACAGAAACAACAGCATGAAACACCACATATGCCATCCTTTTGAACAATCCAGTACAGGTATGGCATCCATTTTAGGAACCCGGAGATAATTTTTAGGAACAGGGAGATGGAAAAAGATGCTTGGACACCCAGTACAGGTCGTTCTCCTTCAGCCTTTTTAGACGAGGGTCCAGGACCCTCAACAGAAACAACAGCATGAAACACCACATATGCCATCCTTTTTAACAATAGAGTACAGGTATGGCATCCATTTTAGGAACCCGGAGATCATTTTTAGGAACCGGGAGATGGAAAAAGATGCTTGGACAACCAGTACAGTTCGTTCTCCTTCAGCCTTTTTAGACGAGGGTCCAGGACCCTCAACAGAAACAACAGCATGAAACACCACATATGCCATCCTTTTGAACAATAGAGTACAGGTATTGCATCCATTTTAGGAACCCAGAGATAATTTTTAGGAACCGGGAGATGGAAAAAGATGCTTGGACACCCAGTACAGGTCGTTCTCCTTCAGCCTTTTTAGACGAGGGTCCAGGACCCTCAACAGAAACAACAGCATGAAACACCACATATGCCATCATTTTGAACAATAGAGTACAGGTATGGCATCGATTTTAGGAACCCGGAGATAATTTTTAGGAACCGGGAGATGGAAAAAGATGCTTGGACACCCAGTACAGGTCGTTGTCCTTCAGCCTTCTTATACGAGGGTCCCCGACCCTCAACAGGCACAACAGCATGAAATACCACATATGCCATCCTTTTGCACAATAGAATACAGGGATGGTATCGATTTTAGAAACCCGGAGATCATTTTTAGGAACCTGGGAGATGGAAAAAGATGCTTGGACACCCAGTACAGATCGTTCTCTTTCAGCCTTTTTATACGGGTGTCCCCGACCCTCAACAGAAACAACAGCATGAAACACCACATATGCCATCCTTTTGAACAATCCAGTACAGGTATGGCATCGATTTTAGGAACCCGGAGATAATTTTTAGGAACCGGGAGATGGAAAAAGATGCTTGGACACCAAGTACAGGTCGTTCTCCTTCAGCCTTTTTATACGAGGGTCCAGGACCCTCAACAGAAACAACAGCATGAAACACCACATATGCCATCCTTTTGCACAATAGAGTACAGGTATGGCATCGATTTTAGAAACCCGGAGATAATTTTTAGGAACCGGGAGATGGAAAAAGATGCTTGGACAACCAGTACACTTCGTTCTCCTTCAGCCTTTTTATAAGAGGGTCCCGGACCCTCAACAGAAACAACAGCAGGAAACACCACATACGCCATCCTTTTTAACAATAGAGTACAGGTATGGCATCCATTTTAGGAACCCGGAGATAATTTTTAGGAACCAGGAGATGGAAAAACATGCTTGGACACCCAATACAGCTCGTTCTCCTTCAGCCTTTTTAGACGAGGGTCCAGGACCCTCAACAGAAACAACAGCATGAAACACCACATATGCCATCCTTTTTAACAATAGAGTACAGGTATGGCTTCCATTTTAGGAACCCGGAGATAATTTTTAGGAACCGGGAGATGGAAAAAGATGCTTGGACACCCAGTACAGGTCGTTCTCCTTCAGGCTTTTTAGACGAGGGTCCAGGACCCTCAACAGAAACAACAGCATGAAACACCACATATGCCATCCTTTTGAACAATCCAGTACAGGTATGGCATCCATTTTAGGAACCCGGAGATAATTTTTAGGAACAGGGAGATGGAAAAAGATGCTTGGACACCCAGTACAGGTCGTTCTCCTTCAGCCTTTTTAGACGAGGGTCCAGGACCCTCAACAGAAACAACAGCATGAAACACCACATATGCCATCCTTTTTAACAATAGAGTACAGGTATGGCATCCATTTTAGGAACCCGGAGATCATTTTTAGGAACCGGGAGATGGAAAAAGATGCTTGGACAACCAGTACAGTTCGTTCTCCTTCAGCCTTTTTAGACGAGGGTCCAGGACCCTCAACAGAAACAACAGCATGAAACACCACATATGCCATCATTTTGAACAATAGAGTACAGGTATGGCATTGATTTTAGGAACCCGGAGATAATTTTTAGGAACCGGGAGATGGAAAAAGATGCTTGGACACCCAGTACAGGTCGTTCTCCTTCAGCCTTTTTATACGATGGTCCACGACACCCAACAGGCACAACAGCATGAAACACCACATATGCAATCCTTTTAGACAATAGATTACAGATATGGCATCGTTTTTCGGAACCCGGAGATAATTTTTAGGAACCGGGAAATTGAACAAAAAACGTGCTTGGACACCCTGTACAGGTCGTTCTCCTTCAGCCTTTTTATACGATGGCCCACGACCCTCAACAGGCACAACAGCATGAAACACCACATATGCCATCCTTTTGCAAAAATAAATTACAGATATGGCATTGATTTTAGGAACCCGGAGATAATTTTTAGGAACCGGGAAATTGAACAAAAAACATGCTTGGACACCCAGTACAGGTCGTTCTCCTTCAGCCTTTTTATACAATGGCCCACGACCCTCAACAGGCACAACAGCATGAAACACCATATATGCCATCCTTTTGCACAATAGATTACAGATATGGCATTGATTTTAGGAACCCGGAGATAATTTTTAGGAACCGGGAAATTGAACAAAAAACGTGCTTGAACACCCAGTACAGGTCGTTCTCCTTCAGCCTTTTTATACGATGGCCCACGACCCTCAACAGGCACAACAGCATGAAACACCACATATGCCATGCTTTTGCAAAAATAAATTACAGATATGGCATTGATATTAGGAACCCGGAGATAATTTTTAGGAACCGGGAAATTGAACAAAAAACCATGCTTGGACACCCAGTACAGGTCGTTCTCCTTCAGCCTTTTTATACGATGGTCCACGACCCCCAACAGGCACAACAGCATGAAACACCACATATGCCATCCTTTTGCACAATCGATTACAAATATGGCATTGTTTTTAGGAACCCATAGATAATTTTTCGGAACCGTGAGATGGAAAAAGATGCTTGGTCGGTCCTCCTACTTCAAATTTGGGGCACTGCGCGTGCAATCTACTGTGCCACCAGATATGAGTGGTGTGTTAATGACTGAGTACTATTCTTAAAATGTGCCATTTTTTGGTTTGGGTTTTGTAGCCACAGTGCAGTACCAGAGGCCAGAAAAATTAGGCATGTCCAAATGCCTGAAAAATTCGGTATTGTTGCAGCCGCTGCTGTAGCAGCGGCCAGAAAAATTGATGTTTGTAAAACAGTTAGAAAGTGCCCTAAAACCTTACGGCTTGAACACTAGTTGTTGGCGGATAAGTCACGCAAGTCATCCTGCATTCTAAGAAAAAATATGCCAGCGTGTGTAACATTTGTAGCCCAAGGCAGCTCATCTCATCATCAGGCCTTTTTTACTCAAATGTATCACCCTTCGGGATCCATCCCTCATTCATTTTAATAAAGGTGAGATAATCAAGACTTTTTTGACCTAGGCGACTTCTCTTCTCAGTGACAAAACCTCCTGCTGCACTGAAGGTCTTTTCTGACAGGACACTTGAAGCGGGGCAGGCCAGAATTTCGATTGCAAATTGGGATAGCTCAGGCCACAGGTCAAGCCTGCACACCCAGTAGTCAAGGGGTCCATCGCTCCTCAGAGTGTCAAGATCCGCAGTTAATGCTAGGTAGTCTGCTACCTGTCGGTTGAGTCTTTCTCTGAGGCTGGATCACGAAAGTCTCTGGCGATGCATAGGAGTTAAAAAGGTCCGCATGTCCTCCATCAACAACACTTCAGAAAAGCGTCCTGTCCTTGCCGCCGTGGTCATGGGAGGAGGAGGAGGATTACTTTCATCTCTTCCCCTGTTAGATTCCCGTTGTGCTGTGACATCACCCTTATACGCTGTGTAAAGCATAGTTTTTAATTTATTTTTGAACTGCTCCATCCTTTCCGACTTGCGGGAATTTGGTAACATTTCAGTAACTTTATGCTTATACCGGGGGTCTAGTAGCGTGGACACCCAGTACAGGTCGTTCTCCTTCAGCTTTTTTATACGAGGGTCCCTCAACAGGCACGACAGCATGAAAGACCCCATTTGCACAAGGTTGGATGCCGAGCTAATCATGTCCCATTCCTCATCCTCACTGATGTCACTGAAGGTATCTTCTTCCCCCCAGCCACGTACAACACCATGGGTACCAGATAGGTGACAACAACGAGCACCCTGGGATGCCTGTTGTGCTTGGTCTTCCTCCTCCTCCTCCTCCTCCTCCTCCTCAAAGCCACATTCCTCCTCTGACTCCTCTTCCTCACAATCCTCTTCCTGCGTAACCACAGGTCCAGCAAGCGATGCTGATAAGGCTGTTTCTGGTGGTGATGGACACCACAACTCTTCCTCTTCCTCTTCACTCTCATCTACGGCCTGATCCAGCACTCTTCGCAGGGCACGCTCCAGGAAGAAAACAAATGGTATGATGTCGCTGATGGTGCCTTTGGTGCAACTGACAAGGTTTGTAACCTCCTCAAAAGGACGCATGAGCCTACAGGCATTGCGCATGAGCGTCCAGTAATTTGGCAAAAAAATCCCCAGCTCCCCAGAGGCTGTCCTAGCACCCCGGTCATACAAATACTCATTAACAGCTTTTTCTTGTTGGAGCAGGCAGTCGAACATTAGGAGTGTTGAATTCCACCGTGTTGGGCTGTCGCAAATCAAGCGCCTCACTGGCAGGTTGTTTCAACGCTGGATATCGGACAAGTGCGCCATGGCCGTGTAGGAACGCCTGAAATGGCCACACACCTTCCTGGCCTGCTTCAGGACATCCTGTAAGCCTGGGTACTTATGCACAAAGCGTTGTACAATCAGATTACACACATGTGCCATGCACGGCACATGTGTCAACTTGCCCAATTTCAATGCCGCCACCAAATTACTTCCATTGTCAGAAACAACCTTGCCAATCTCCAGTTGGTGCGGAGTCAGCCACTGATCCACCTGTGCGTTCAGGGCGGACAGGAGTGCTGGTGCGGTGTGACTCTCGGCTTTCAGGCAAGTCAACCCCAAGCCGTATACGGGATGTTGAATAGTACCTGGGGAGCTGGGGGGGTGCCGTTGATGTGGAGCAAGACGCAGAAGCAGAAGAGGACTCAGCCGAGGAAGAGGTTATGGAAGAGGATGGAGTAGGAGGAGTAGAGGAGGTAGCAGCAGGCCTGCCTGCAAGTCGTGGCGGTGTCACCAACTCCTCTGCCGAGCCACGCATTCCATGCTTGTCAGCCGTCAGCAGGTTTACCCAATGCGCAGTGTAGGTGATATACCTGCCCTGACCATGATTTGCAGACTAGCTACCAGTGGTCATATAGACCCTTGCCCCAATGCTGTGTGCCAGACATGCCATTACTTCCTTTCGCACAATCGAGTACAGGTTTGTGATTGCCTTTTGTGAAAATAAATTTCGGCCAGGTACCTTCCACTGCGGTGTCCCAATAGATACAAATTTTTTGAAAGCCTCAGACTCCACCAGCTTGTATGGTAAAAGCTGGCGGGCCAAGAGTTCAGACAAGCCAGCTGTCAGACGCCGGGCAAGGGGTGACTTTGGGAAATTGGCTTCTTACGCTCAAACATGTCCTTGACAGACACCTGACTGTGGGCAGATGACCAGGAACTGCTACGTAAGAGAGACTGAGTGGAGGATGGCTGAGAGGGGGCAAGGAGGACAGCAGTGGTTGACGTGGCTGAAGATGCTGGAGCAGGAGGAGGAGGGCGGCTTTGAGTTTGTGTGCTGCTTCTACTCATGTGTTCTTCCCATCAGCGTTTGTGATGTGAGACCATGTGCCTTCGCAAAGCAGTTGTACCTAGGTGGGTGTTGGACTTCCCTTGACTCAGTTTCTTTTGGCACAGGTTGCAAATAGCATCGCTGTTGTCTAGAGGCAGACACACACAAAAAATGCCACACTGCTGAGCTCTGCGATGACGGCATTCTGGTGGTGGCAACCGCATGCGTTGATGGGCGTCGGCGTGCTGTCTGGCTGACCCCGGGTGCCGATGCATGCTGTCTTACTGTGCCACTAGCTCCTTGTGACGACCTCCCCCTGCTTCCAACTCGTCTCCTCCTCCTCCTCCTCTCTGTCTCCCCATCTGAACTTTCCCCCTCTTCTTCTCTTCTAGCAGGCACCCACGTGACATCCACCGACACATCATCATCAACCGCTTCACTTGTATCTGACACATCAACAAAGGAAGCAGCAGCGGGTACAACATCATCATCATCATCATCACACCGTACCTCCTTGTCTGTAATGCTGCCTGACTGAGACATATCACTGTTATCTACATCCTCTGTCAATGATGGTTGCGCATCACTCATTTCTTCCAACTGATGTGTCAATAATTCCTCTGACAGATCAAGTGAAGCAGCTGTGGTGCTAGTGTTGGTGGTGGCGACAGGCGGGCGAGTGGCACTGGTCACTTGAGAGGTGCCCAAAGCACAGCTGGAGGTGGATGGTGCGTCAAGGTTAGGACTAGGAGCGGAAGCTGTAGAAGATTGGGTGTCCTGTGTTAGCCATTCAACTAGGTCCTCCTCAGAACTTTTTGCGTCCCTTGCACCTGGCCTCTGAACAATGTGCATATTTGTAGGGTCTAAAGGAATCACAGCACCACGACCACGACGGCACCTGTGAGGTGGCCTGCCTCTGCCTGTCATTTTTTTTTAAATGTACACTTACAATACTATAAAACAAATTATGAGTGGTGGCACTGGGCAAGTGGGCACAGTATGCGCTGTGAGCCTGACACAAAAAACAGACATGTTTCAAAGTAAAAAATGTTTATTTTTTAAATATTAAAAGTACTGTGACAACAAATATGATTGGTGGCATTAGTTGGCAAGTGGGCCTAGCACACACGCTGGGAGGAAGGCAACTGCAATTAGATTACACTAGCTGACTGATGCTTCACAATAAAAAAAAGTTTTTTTTTAAATATTTAAAATACTGTTATAACAAATATGATTGGTGGCACTTGTTGGCAAGTGGGCCTGGCACACACGCTGGCAGGCAGGAAACTGCAATTCAATTGCACTAGCAGACTGATGATTCACAGTCAAAAAAGTTTTAATTTTAAATATTAACACTACTATAATAACAAATATGATTGGTGGCACTAGTTGGCAAGTGGGCCTGGCACACACGCTGGCAGGCAGGCAACTGTAATTCAATTGCACTAGCAGACTGATGATTCACAGTCAAAAAAGTTTTTATTGTAAATATTTACACTACTGTTATAACAAATATGATTGGTGGCACTAGTTGGCAAGTGGGCCTGGCACACACGCTGGGAGGAAGACAACTGCAATTAGATTACACTAGCTGACTGATGCTTCACAGTCAAAAAAGTTTTTTTAAATATTTAAAATACTGTTATAACAAATATGATTGGTGGCACTAGTTGGCAAGTGGGCCTGGCACACACGCTGGCAGGCAGGCAACTTCAATTCAATTGCACTAGCAGACTGATGATTCACAGTAAAAAAAGTTTTTATTTTAAATATTTTCAAAACTGTTATAACAAATATGATTAGTGGCACTAGTTGGCAAGTGGTCCTGGCACACACGCTGGGAGGAAGGCAACTGCAATTAGATTACACTAGATGACTGATTTTCACAGTCAAAAAAGTTTTTATTTTAAATATTTACAATACTGTTATAACAAATATGATTGGTGGCAGTAGTTGGCAAGTGGGCCTGGCACACACGCTGGCAGGCAGGCAACTGCAATTCAATGGCACTAGCAGACTGATGATTCACAGTCAAAAAAGTTTTTGTTTAAAATATTTACAATACTGTTACAACAAATATGAGTGGTGGCACTAGTTGGCTAGTGGGCCTGGCACACACGCTGGCAGGCAGGAAACTGCAATTCATTTGCACTAGCAGACTGATGATTCACAGTCTATTTTTTTTTTATTTTAAATATTTACAATACTGTTAGAACAAATATGATTGGTGGCACTAGTTGGCAAGTGGGACTGGCACACACGCTGGCAGGCAGGCAACTACAATTCAATTGCACTAGCAGACTGATGATTAACAGTCAAAAAAGTTTTGATTTTAAATATTTTCAAAACTGTTATAACAAATATGATTGGTGGCAATAGTTGGCAGCAAGTGGGCTTTGCACACACACTGGCAGGCAGGCAACTTCAATTAGATTACACTAGCAGACTGATCTTTCACAGTCAAAAAATATTTTTTTAAAATATTTACACTACTGTTATAACAAATATGATTGGTGGCACAAGTTGGCAAGTGGGCCTGGCACACACGCTGGGAGGAAGGCAACTGCAAATAGATTACACTAGATGACTGATGTTTCTCAGTCAAAATAGTTTTTATTTTAAATATTTACAATACTGTTATAACAAATATGATTGGTGGCACTAGTTGGCAAGTGGACCTGGCACACATGCTGGCAGGCAGGCAACTGCAATTCAATTGCACTAGCAGACTGATGATTCAGTCAAAAAAGTTTTTATTTAAAATATTTACACTACTGTTATAACAAATATGATTGGTGGCACTAGTTGGAAAGTGGGCCTGGCACACACGCTGGCAGACAGGCAACTTTAATTAAATAACAATAGCAGACTGATGTAAAAGTTTTTTTTTTTTTTAAAGTTACACTAATGTTACAACAGATAGGAGTGATGGCACTCAGGATAGAAGTAGGCACAGTATGTGCTGGCAGCCTGACACATAGGCTGGCACTAGTGGCGGGCTGGCCTGGCAACTAAAATTAAATAACACTAGAAGACTGATGTAAAAAGTTTTTTTTACAAAATTTAAACTAATGTTACACCAGATAGGAGTGGTGGACTGGCACTGAGGATGGAAGTAGGCACAGTATATGCTGGCAGCCTGACACACAGGCTGGCACTAATGGCAGCAAGGCTGGCCTGGCAACTAAAATTAAATAACACTAGAAGAGGACTGATGTAAAAAAAATTTTTTTTTTAAATTTACACTAATGTTACACCAGATATAAGTGGTGGAAAAAAGAGCTATTAATCACACTATATGATGTGGGCCTGACACACAGGCCTGATGGAAAATGAAATTAGATTACACTAGCAAAATGATTTAAAAGTTTTTTTAAAAAAATGTACAATAATGTTAAGCAGATATGAGTGGTGGCTGGCACAGCAATTAACCACAGTATATGCTGTGTGAGCCTGACACACAGGCCTGATAGAAAATGAAATTAGATTACACTAGAAAAATGATTTAAAAGGTTTTTTTAAAAATTTACAATAATGTTAAGCAGATATGAGTGGTGGCTGCTGGCACAGTAATTAACCACAGTATATGCTGTGTAAGCCTGACACACAGGCCTGATAGAAAATGAAATTAGATTACACTAGAAAAATGATTTAAAAGGTTTTTTTTAAAAAATTTACACTAATGTTAAGCAGATATGAATGGTGGCTGGCACAGAGCAATTAACCACAGTATATGCTCATAGTTGCCAACATTTCAAAAAAATTTCCAGGGACACTTTGCAGCAGAGCAAGCAAGCGGGTTACTGGAGTATTGACGACCTACTGTTCAACTGCTCCGCCCACTCAGTTCTGCAATCAAAACACACCCATTTGAAAGTAATAGTATAATTTAGACTTATCCATAGTTTATTAAACCGATTACAGCACCAAGCTCATATGGTTATTTATACAACACAGCATCAAAATTAGAAAGACAAAAAATATGTGAACCCATTCAATAATAATAATATTCCATTAGGAATGAATTATATTTAAATAATACACTATATCTATTTATCATCCATCTATCTGTGTGTATGTATGTAACTATATATATATATATATATATATATATATTTATATATGTGCAAACAACAAATGTTGTGCAAAAGAGATTTTCAGGGACATTTCCAGGGACAAAAAAATCCAGGGACATACAACAAAATCCAGGGACTGTCCCTGGAAATCAGGGACTGTTGGCAACTATGTATGCTGTGTGAGCCTGAGACACAGGCCTGATAGAAAATGAAATTAGATTACACTAGCAAAATGATTTAAAAGTTTTTTTTAAAAATTTACAATAATGTTAAGCAGATATGAGTGGTGGCTGCTGGCACAGTAATTAACCACAGTATATGCTGTGTAAGCCTGACACACAGGCCTGATAGAAAATGAAATTAGATTACACTAGCAAAATGATTTAAAAGTTTTGTTGTTTAAATTTACACTAATGTTAAGCAGATATGAGTGGTGGCTGGCACAGAGCAATTAACCACAGTATATGCTATGTGAGCCTGAGACACAGGCCTGATAGAAAATGAAATTAGATTACACTAGCAAAATGATTTAAAAGTTTTTTTTTTTAAAACTTACAATAATGTTAAGCAGATATGAGTGGTGGCTGGCACAGCAATTAACCACAGTATATGCTGTGTAAGCCTGACAGACAGGCCTGATAGAAAATGAAATTAGATTACACTAGCAAAATGATTTAAAAAATTTTTTTAATTTTTTTTAAAATAATGTTAAGCAGATATGAGTGGTGGCTGGCACAGCAATTAACCACAGTATATGATGTGTAAGCCTGATACACAGGCCTGATAGAAAATGAAATTAGATTACACTAGCAAAATGATTTAAAAGTTTTGTTGTTTAAATTTACACTAATGTTAAGTAGATATCAGTGGTGGCACTAATCAGAGTTTATGCTGTGAGCCTCACACACAGGCTGAAATCCAGGCAAATGCAAATAAAATTACAAATAAAAAAAACAAAAAAAACAGCTGAAGTTCTAGCCCTAAAAAGGGCTTTTTGGGCTGAAGTTCTAGCCCTAAAAAGGGCTTTTTGGGGTGCTGTCCTTACAGCAGAGATTAGATGAGTCCTTCAGGACTGTAGTGGACACTAAATACACTAGCCTAGCTATCTATTTCCCTATAATGTCAGCAGCAGCAACACTAAAGCTCCTCTCACTAAGAAAGCAAGATCGTAATGAATCTAAAATGGCTGCTGCCCAGGAGCTGGGAGGGTCTGTGAGGGAATGTCTGCTGCTGATTGGCTCAAATGTGTCAGAAGGCTGTGAGATACAGGGTCAAAGTTTCCTCAATGATGACGAATAGGCGGCATATCAAACATCGCATATGTTCGCCCGCAGTGGCGAACGCGAACAAGCTATGTTCGCCGGGAACTGTTCTCCGGCGAACTGTTCGCGATATCACTACACAGCATACACTTATACATGGAGATACACACAAACTACATAGCATACACTTATACATGCAGATACACACACACACACTACATAGCATACACTTATACATGCAGATACACACACACACACTACATAGCATACACTTATACATGCAGATACACACACACACACACTACATAGCATACACTTACACATGCAGATACACACACACTACATAGCATACACTTATACATGCAGATACACACACACACTACATAGCATACACTTACACATGCAGATACACACACTACATAGCATACACTTATACATGCAGATACACACACACACTACATAGCATATACTTACACATGCAGATACACACACACTACATAGCATACACTTATACATGCAGATACACACACACACTACATAGCATACACTTATACATGCAGATACACACACACTACATAGCATACACTTATACATGCAGATACATACACACTACATAGCATACACTTATACATGCAGATACACACACACTACATAGCATACACTTATACATGCAGATACACACACACTACATAGCATACACTTATACATGCAGATACACACACACTACATAGCATACACTTATACATGCAGATACACACACACTACATAGCATACACTTACACATGCAGATACACACACTACATAGCATACACTTATACATGCAGATGTACACACTACATAGCATACACTTACATATGCAGATAAACACACAATACATAGCATACACTTATACATACAGATACACACACACACTACATAGCATACACGTATACATGGAGATACACACACACACTACATAGCTTACACTTATACATGCAGATACACACACACACACTACATAGCATACACTTATACATGCAGATACATACACACACTACACAGCATACACTTATACATGCAGATACACACACACACTACATAGCATACACTTATACATGCAGATACACACACACACTACATAGCATACACTTATACATGCAGATACATACACACACTACATAGCATACACTTATACATGCAGATACACACACACACTACATAGCATACACTTATACATGGAGATACACACACACACTACATAGCATACACTTATACATGCAGATACACACACACTACATAGCATACACTTATGCATGCAGATACACACACACACACTACATAGCATACACGTATACATGCAGATACACACACACACACTACATAGCATACACTTATACATGCAGATACACACACACACACACACTACATAGCATACACTTACACATGCAGATACACACACACTACATAGCATACACTTATACATGCAGATACACACACACACTACATAGCATACACTTACACATGCAGATACACACACTACATAGCATACACTTATACATGCAGATACACACACACACTACATAGCATATACTTACACATGCAGATACACACACACTACATAGCATACACTTATACATGCAGATACACACACACACTACATAGCATACACTTATACATGCAGATACACACACACTACATAGCATACACTTATACATGCAGATACATACACACTACATAGCATACACTTATACATGCAGATACACACACACTACATAGCATACACTTATACATGCAGATACACACACACTACATAGCATACACTTATACATGCAGATACACACACACTACATAGCATACACTTATACATGCAGATACACACACACTACATAGCATACACTTACACATGCAGATACACACACTACATAGCATACACTTATACATGCAGATACACACACACTACATAGCATACACTTATACATGGAGATACACACACACACTACATAGCTTACACTTATACATGCAGATACACACACACTACATAGCATACACTTATACATGGAGATACACACACACACTACATAGCTTACACTTATACATGCAGATACACACACACACTACATAGCATACACTTATACATGCAGATACATACACACACTACACAGCATACACTTATACATGCAGATACACACACACACTACATAGCATACACTTATACATGCAGATACACACACACACACTACATAGCATACACTTTTACATGCAGATACACACACACTACATAGCATACACTTATACATGGAGATACACACACACACTACATAGCATACACTTATACATGCAGATACACACACACACTACATAGCATACACTTATACATGCAGATACATACACACACTACATAGCATACACTTATACATGCAGATACACACACACACACTACATAGCATACACTTATACATGGAGATACACACACACACTACATAGCATACACTTATACATGCAGATACACACACACTACATAGCATACACTTATACATGCAGATACACACACACTACATAGCATACA